>NW_017732286.1:610847-646888 GCF_001890085.2 Hipposideros armiger | reverse complement strand
AAAAAAAAAATGTTGCTGCTTTAAGAAAGATATTAAATCCTAAATGTGTTTGTAAGCCATGGTTAGTTTCTTCATACGTAATACAACTTCTCTTAAATCAGTCCTAAGTATAATTACATCGCATCAAATTAGTGTCACTTTGTACTAGCTTTGAAACTATTGGTGCTGTTTTCAGAACCGACTGTCAGAAAAATCAGCATCCCACACCATGTAGCAGGGAAGAAAAAATTCCTGTTCAGAGGTAGAGAAGGGAGAAAGGGCAGCAAATTCACAAATGCTTCATACTGGGGGAAGAACTTCGGCAAAGTAGTACATCTTAATTATCTTGGTAATACATGACTTTTGGAATCACTGACTTGATACTCACCTTCATTTGGCAGAACAGTGTAAGTGGTTTCCATTCCAGCATGAATGTGGTCTGTCACGTGACAGTGGAGTAACCAGATCCCAGGTGTCCTTGGAAACATTTCTAGGGTTTGGTATGTCCCAGGGAAAATGTCAAAGACATCAGAACTATAAATGCCCCTGTGCTTAATTAGAAAAATGACAAATATTATATAATGTTTATTGTATGTGAGAATTGATTCAATCTCTCATTGACCAGCTCAATGATATTAGAAAAAAGGGTAAATCTGTTTAAAAAATGAGACCCTACATACATCTATGTTTAATACAAACAGTGAGATATGTGATCCTTGTATTCCTGCTAAACCCTCAGCACTATGGGAAGGAAAGATGTGATGAGAGTGAACCCATCAATCAGGACTGTGTGTTACCTCTTACACTTCGACTCCAGTTTGCCTTTTTGTCAGAGCATTTGTGGTACAAAATGGAGCTGAGCTGTGGCCCCATTTTAGCCCTAATCTCACTGTTGCTGAACCTATCTTAGATTAATTTATCTGTGAAATTTGGGGCAGATGGGGTAAGGAGGGGATTAGAAAAGGAGACCAATGGAAGAGCCAAAACTAGAGGTGGTTCAGGTAGAGTCTTGACTAGACACAAAGTACTTGGCATGTATTTCCATAAGGACAGAAAAAGCCCCGGGCCTGTCGAGCGCCTCAGTTGGTTAAGAGCTTGCCCAAGAGCGCGAGCTCTGAGCAACAGGGTCACCAGTGTGATTCCCACATGGGCCAGTGACGCTGCGCCCCAAGCTGAGCTGCACTGAGCTGCCAACAGGTGGAAGGATGGCTCAGCTGGTGAGAGCATGTGATCTTAACAAAAAGACTGCTAGTTTGAATGATGGGCTATGCCCACCCGCAACTAAAGACTGAACTTGGCACCTTGAGTTGAGCTGCCCGCCGGGTGACTCAGGGGATAGAGCACATGCTCTTTACAACAAGGTTGTCTGTTCAACTCCTGCATGGGATGGTGGCTACGCTCACCCGCAACCAATTGAACACAGCACCTTGAGCTGAATGGCGCGACTGGACTTGGGAGCTGAGCTTGCTGCGACCTCCACAACTAACATTGAAGGACAACAACTTGGCTGTTCCCCTTCCTCAATTCCCCAATACTGTTCCCCTCCCCCAATACCCCAACATTGTTCCCCTCCCCCAATTCCCCAATTTTTTTTAAAAAAAAAAGGAAAAAAAGCCCAGTAACAATATAACGTCGATATAAATAAAAATACAGATAATAAAATGGCCTTTCTGAAGTGTGCTTCTTGGTGGCTTCTGAATTTTACACATTAACTCAAAGGTAAGAAAAAAGCCTTCCAAAAAGGGCTATTCACTCCTGCTGAAATTAGCACTGGGTGAGAAGTAGAAATAGGATTGAGATCTAGGGACCAACCAGTCATGTGGCGACAAACTGATGATCTGGCCACGTAAGGGCATTTAAGATCCGGAACTTAGAACAGACAAAGGATATACTTAAACTTTGCCTCTACTCTGATCCATCATCCAAGCATCCCTACTTTCTCTGCTAACAATTCCATTCAAACGCCTTGTTTGTGAACATGTGAGAACTCCCATGAAAATCCAGTAAAACTGCAAATCCCAGGAAAAGCCCTGGATGTAACAAAGGTTGGTAATGGCAAATGAAATTGCTATGAAAATAATTTAGTCGTCGTTTGAAACTTTGAACTTTTCATAAGTCTCTCTGAGGAAATGTTTTCGTTTGTATTAAAACATTTTCAAGTAGAGCAAGAATAATGACCATGGACGGCTCTTACCTTGTATCGGAAGCTGTGGCCATGGAAATGGACCGAGTGCAAGTCTATTTCATTGCCCATTCCCATCAGATACCAGTTGACTTCATCTCCCACATGCATTGTGAGGCCTTGTAGGTTCCCAAACATCCTTCCGTTAATAGCTGGGGAAAGCATACGATTTTTATATTACTTTTCAGGATATTTTACACTGAGCTATTTCACATAAAATATGATTACTAGATTAATGAAAAGGATCTTTTTTTTTTAGGTAATAGACCCTTTTTTACTACAGATGGGGCAAATTGATATTTTAAGGTCACTAATGTCCCAAGCTTGCTTAGTCACTGGGCACCAAAAGCCTTAATCCTAATTTTGAGTTTATTTAAAAGGGAATGAGATTTTGGAATTGGGAGAGCAGTTAGTAGACAATTTTGAATAGTCCCCTTTTTGCTTGGAACAGAATTCTACCTCATGTACAAAGTGAGGCAGAAGGGGTTTATTGTAAAATGAAACAAGTGAATAGTCTTCAAAGTAATTTTGTCTGAAAGAAGACAAGGGAAAAAATAGGTTTTAGAATAATGTATCATACCATGCATTTTATTGCTTTCTATAAATTCATCATTGTCTTTCTTTACTTTCTCAGGGTGATCAGAGTATGTTTTGATGTTGTCATCCAAGTACCAAGATTCATTCTCATCAAAAACAAAAAACAGAAGGAAAAATTCCAGTTTCTTTATGGGATTTACTACTTTTAGGTAATGTCTCCGACAAACAATCAGTGGGCCAATTAATCCACTGTAGAGATCCTGAAAACAAGCAAAAACTTCAGTCATCCTTGTGATATAGGTCATGATTTCAGAGAGCTGGGACCTTATTGCCCACAGCCTCAGGAATTAGGGAAGGACTGATTTAGGGAGTAGGCTTTGCCCAATGTAGTGCTGTCAAGTCAGTGCCTTTCCACTTGAAGTCGTTACATTGGAGCAGTGGTGAGTTGTAGGTAGGTTACATGGGTGATGCTGAAGTAAGAAATGTGTGCAGAGGCCAAATATGGGTGCAGCTAATGAGCAGCAATGTGAAAGAACCCCAAACAAAGTGTTGGTTTGCCTATTCCATAGGCCAAGCACATGTCAGTCACTAAAAATCCAGAGACTAATCAGACAAAGCCTCTGCCCTCCAGGAATTTGTCTAGTGGGGAAAATCGAGTAATAGAAGAAATGAACCACTTGCTGCGGTAGAGATGCGTACAGGGCTAATGAACAGAGAAGGAAGATTTGGCTGAGCTTCAGTAGTGGCAGATTAGTTCTTGAAGGGCCTTTGAGTTGTATCATGTTCAGCAATTTTATATTTTGTCTTGTGGGTCATAGGTAGCCACTGAAAAATTAAACAAGGGATGGCAGCATATTTGCATTTTAGACCAATCATACTGCTGGTAGAGGAAAGGAAGGCTTGGAGGGGGAAGAGATTGGAGATTGGGAGGCCATTGCAGTAGTTGAGGCAAATTATAAGGATCTGATCTATGGAGATCCAGAGAAGAGGAATGGACTGAGCTCTACGCAGGTGGGTGAATTGCCTGGGTGAGCGAGGGGGAACATTAGGTACTTCATATCCAGGGCTAGAGCTTGAACAACTGAGTAGATTTGTGCGTATGGTGCTATTTATCACAATAGGAAATACAGGAGGAGGTGGAGGAAGATCTCAATTTCCATTTTAGAGTTGCCAAGTTTCCAGTGCCGGCAGAACATGCTGGTGGAGATGTTCCGTTGGCAGGCGTACAGACAAGTCTGGAACTCAGGATTGAGATTTGGACTAGAGATTTAACTCTACAAAAGAATTTGGGGACATAGGTATAAAAATGTCAAATCACTCTATTATACACCTGAGACTAATATAACTAATATAATATTGTATATCAACTATACTTAAATAAACAAATAAATAAATATAAAAAAAATTTTACATGTTGTGATTCGTAGTTGAGTGTTGTGTTGACTTTGAACTATTTACTCAAACAGCAACATCAGTTGTGCTGTGACTGACTGGTGAGGTCAGCATTTTCATTATCATGTAATAATGGAGCTCTGAAATCATATACCTCAGTTCTTTGAGTTTAATGAATTTTCATATTAAAAGGGAAATAAAATACTGTATTGATTAATGTTTAATTCTGTGCTATCCATAATCAGCAGTCATAGAGTTGATACAGTTATAACTGTATCCTTAGAAACAAACAACCCACCCACCCACAAAAAGGAAACCAAAGTGAATTGCAGAGCAGCCTACTTTCCTGGGATTTTACCATACAATTGGACCACAGGAAAACTGTAATCTCATCTTCCTTCAATTGTGTGTCCGTTTTGGAAATTTTCACAAAACACAAATGATTTAAAGTTTACCTTAACGTGATCCACAGTTGAATAGTAAGCCCATGGAATACAAGCAGAATCCTCTATTCCAGCTCCAGATCTTTCTGGAATTTTCCATATGTAAGTGCGAGTTTCACCTGTATTAATCAAGTGTTGATGTATCTGGTTATATTTGGTATATATTTGATACACACACACACACACACACACACACACACACACACACACACACACTAAGTCTTGGTAACCATGACCCAGAACCTGGAAATGTCACGGTAATTAGTTGTAAAAGTAGTGGTACTCAAAGTTTTATTCAGGAATATCATTTTAAGACAAATTGTAAGACACTTTTATATCTTCTTTATCAGTTATGAATTAACTAGCCATGACACAGATGTGATACCATAAAGGCCAGAAGATGGTTATTCCAATATCACAATTTAAGGAAACTTTGCAACAGATCTTTTCTGAGCTTAAAGTATGTTTCTCTAATATACTTTTTTCAACTGTCAAGTGATTTTCCCCCAGTGCCAGTACCTTCCCCACCGTCCTCTCTGTGTCTGTGTATCTGGACTACTCTGTGTAATTCTCACAGCTTCACCAGGGCCTTCTCATTCTCTCTTTTCACCATTGTCCTCAGTGATTTCATGACTCCTGGCAGAGAGCCATGAGACCTCCATCTCATGGGTCCCTGACCTGTCACAATAACCTCCTCTCCAGGCTATCTCCTTCTGTCATCACAACTCTGTCACATACTGGACCACACCCTGGACCTTGACACTTTGAAGATGGCTACTTGCTGCCCCCCATCCCCCTGCCATTTTGCAAAGGCCTCTTCCTCCACCATTTGCCAGGGCTCTTCTCCAGCCTGACCTCTGCTTCCAGTCACCTCAGGGCTTGTCTGTCAGCCATGGCCACTTACTGCCCACTCCATTTATGAAGCCCTCACCATTACATATTCATGCTGTCAGACTTGAACTAGCCAAGTCTGACAAACCTTTATTAGAGTATGAAGCAGGACATCGTCTCAAGGGGTGTGCTGGACTTTCCTTTTCCCTTAAGCATTCATCTTACCCACCCCTAGGTCTTCATCTTTTATCTAAGCAGGACATTTTACTAAGAAGAAAGCACAGATTCACCAACTGAACACATTGTCTCTTCTTCTGTACTCTTGTTTTCATAAGCTAAAAAATGACATTTTCTTCTGTCCTCCATTCCCCACCCCAACCTGCTCTGTCACCAGTGCTCGAGGCCCCAAACCCTGGCCCAGCCTTGACCCCTCCTCCTTCCCCAATTCCCTAATCTTTCAGCAGGTCCTTCTAGCACCACCATTAAAATTGAACCAGATTGTGACCACTCACCACTTGAGCTGCTTCTATCCCAGTCCCAGTCTCATTATTATTTTGCCCAGATTGTGGCAGTAACGCCCTAAATGAGTCTGGACTCTTCCCTTGTGCGCAGTCATTATCCACACACCAGCCACCACAGTCTTTTAAAAAGTGTTCATTGGAGTATCACTCTCCAGCTCCAACCCTCACGTGGGTTTGTAGACTAAAACCTAAGGTCCCAACCATGGCCTCGGTGGTCCCCCTCCCTCCTGCGGTATCTGGTCCCCTGCCCTCCTGATATCTCTCTCTTCACATTCTTTCTCCTGTTGGCTCTGCTGTGGCCTTTGGACACTTGCTCTTTTTCAGACACACCAAGTCTGCTCGAATCCCAGACCTAGAATGTTCTTCCCCCACAACGTCCAGTGACTCATTATTTTTCTTTATTTAGGTGTCTTCACTAGTGACAGCTCCTCAAAGAAGCCCTCCTGACCACCCTACCTAAAATAGCACCATTGTTATTATTGTCTCTTATCCACCTTCATTTTTATAGCACTTTTAGTAAATATATATATATCTATATATCTATATATCTATATCTATATCTATCTATCTATATCTATCTATCTATCTATCTATCTATCTATCTATCTATCTATCTATATATATATATATATATAAATGGTCTCCTTTCAAAGAATATGTGGGTCTTGAAGGCAGGGCTTTTCATTTCTATTCCCTTAAATTGACAAGAGCTGCTTTAAAGAGTAATTTGTTTTTTCTCACTTCATATATTTGGGAACTACTAAATTTCTGAGAAATGGTCCTTTCCTAGAAGCCAACTTTGCAACTAGTAGATGAAAAATACAATTTTTATTAAAGAAAGCACACCCTTTTATTTCATCTATTTCAGCTTTTACTCTGTGTTAAATATTGGTTGAGTTCCCAGTACATTCCAGATATTGGACTAGATACTGGGAATTTAAAATGTCAAGGGGCAGCCTCTACCCTTGGGACCCCATCTTTGGATACAGGCATGGAAACATTTGGCCACATGCTGCACAGTAAATGCTATTTGGGGAGAAATCATCTCGGCTTACTCAAACCTGAGTGTTTGTAGATGTGCAGTACCATCGGATTTTTTCCTTACAGTTCTCCTGGGAATGTTTTGCTATGTGCTGTAATCATACACACATGCAGACACACCTCCCTGTGTCCCCTCCTAACCACCTCCTTCTTCTCTTCCTCAAGACACACTCATTTGAAAGGAATACCTCTCTGATAACATTGCTTGTGAAAAAGCAGTAACACCTATTGCACACCCCTGCCCCTCCCCCCGCATCTCCCCGTACCTGGTAAAGTCGGAGTAACTGTAGAACTCTCTGTTTTCACCCCATGGGCATGTATTGAGTAGGGCCTTGTGGCCATGTTTTTAAAGACAATTTTAACTTTGTCTCCAACATCTGCATGAAGTTGTGGACCTGGCAAGAGGGAAAGCAAGAGTGGCTTATACACCTGCCAGATTGGAAGTTCAACTCAGTACTCAGAGCGAAGATCAGGTAACTTTCTCAGCGTTAAGACCAAGAGTCTGAGGGGTCCTGCCCACCCCATGGCTTCATGCTGTACTGCTCTTGAATTTAGACCTGTTCCCAGAGGATTCAGGATAAAAACACGAGTAACAGCTGCCTCTGCAGATGGTAGTGCATTTCTTATCTAAAGTGCTATGGAGGTTTGGGTCTGAAAGTCCCCTGCAGTGTAATGGCCCAATCCTGGAGTCAGCTGTGATCCATTCCTGGCCAGGAGTCATGAGGCAGCACCTGCTCTCATTTCTTAGAATTTGGACTTCCCACCAAACCCAGCATGAATTGATGGCAGTCCTGCATTTCAAAGAGTGTGTGGGGCTAGCCCTCCCCTCTCTCCCCTCGAACTGACCTTAGCGTGTCTCTTGTCTGGGAGAATTACTGTGACCCAGCACTGAGGCCTCTGCTTTGGGTATCTTACTCCTTGGGCTGAGGATAACCAAGCCCCAGACTCTGTTAGTGTGGAAACACAGTGGGGCTGGGAGTGGTGCCCCCTGCACTGGATGATTTTTAAGAAAATTCCCAAGATCAGTGTTGTCGAGATCTTAGACATTCTGTCTTAAAATGATTACTGAAAAACTAAAGGCAACTTTTCCCATGCCTTGTGCAAGTGACACATTTTTCTTTTTTTATTTCCTTGTCCATATGTACATTTCTTATTGGAGTTAATCATTTACATCTTAATTTTAAAAGCAAATAGCTATGATATTTTTTTATTTAGAGGGGTGGGATAATGGGGAGAATTTGATTAAGAATTTCATTAGCAAGTAATTTCTAAAATTTCACCAAAACTAAAGGCATCAGTTTGATAAACACCAAAAATATACAATTTCATTATTATATGGAATAATACATTGTTTCCGACAGAAATAAGTAATATTTTATTATACTATATTCTTTAGTAACTAGAGGCTTCTCATTTTATTGAATAACTAGTATTTTTTGAAGATCTAATTTGCTTTATTAAATGATTCATGAATCGAGCAGCACCCCATGTAGCAACTAGAACTCTCCTATTTTTTATTTTTATTGCAATATCTTTGATACATGAACCAAGAAAATTAAACCCATGGACATGGTCTATCACTGCACATAGAGGCACAACACTGACCCACACCATATGACCCAGAGCTGTTAGTTTACCTAGAACTCCCAGATGTTCCTCTTCAGCTTTTCTCTCCACTGGAACTTGGAAGTTGCTATTAGTGTATTGTCGATAGACAGCTTTCTTGTACTTTGAGCCTATGTAAAATTCTTCCTTATCTAAAAATGCATTCGAAACACTTAAAAAAAATATACACACAACTAAGGTTACTATTTGACTTAATGAAAGTGGAAGATGAGTTTTAAATTTTAAATATTGAACAGACATACAGTTTTTATTTAAGTCATTATGCTAGGTTTTAATATCACTCTCTCTATTCCAGCAAGAAAGAACAAGACTTTTAAAATAGACCGGTGTGATAGAAAGTGTACCTAGCTAAACATGGAGTCATCGGAGTCCTGGCCCTGACTCTGCCACTAGCTAAAATGAACCCCAGCTAGTCTTGCCTATTGGAGCCTCAGTTTCTTCACTCCTAAAATGAGGTATTCGATGAGATCATCTCTCAGGGTTTTTTTATAGCACTGAAATTTTGTGGGTCCAGATTTCACCAATAAAGTGTTCTTTGGTTACTGCAATGTTTCTGACCTATAGGAACTGAAATGGCCATGTTTTTCTAAATCTATCCTTTACCTAAAGTTTTTATTGATTCCTAATATGTCCTGTAGCCTTTTGACTGTTTTACCCCAATCACTGAAATAACCTCTTACTCCTTTACACCGCAAATTGTAATCACCATCACAGTCCAACTAACCAGCTAACCATTGCTTAGCTACATGTTGTCAGTCATGTTGTGCACCCCAGATTGGAACACATGCTACCCCCCGCCCCCGCCATCTCTCTAATCACATCCTCAAAGGGTTAGCACATGACATGTGAGATGACAGAGGGAGAGTGCTTGGAAAAGTACAAAAGGGCAAACTAGAAGTGAGGTGACACTGCTCTAATGGAATGTTTCTGAAGCTCTGATCACCATCCTTAACTTACATTTATTCATACTGAACTTATTTTTACATTTTCATGATGCACTTGTTACTGGTGGTTTTGAAGGCAGAGACCATATCTGCTATACTGCCCTTAAGAATTTAAAATATTCTTCCCAGGGGCTGGCCGAGTGGCTCAGTTGGTTAAGAGTGCAAGCGCTGAGCAACAGGGTCACTGGTTCAGTTCCCACATGGGCCAGTGAGCTGTGCCTGAGCTGAACTGCTGCTGAGCTGCTAACAGGTGGCAGGACGGCTCAGCTGGTTAGAGCATGTGCTCCTAACAACAAGGTTTCTGATTGACTCCCGCATGGCATGGTGGGCTACGCCCACCTACAACTAAGATTGAACACTGCACCTTGAGCTGAGTGGCAATGGGGGGCCAGGAGGCGACTGGACTTGGAGCTGAGCTAGCTGCACCCTCCACAACTAAGATTGAAGGACAACAACTTGGCTGTTCCCCTTCCCCAATTTTCCAACACTGTTCCCCTTCCCCAACTTCCCAATAAAATCTTTTAAGAAAACAATTCTTCCCATACATAATAGTTTTAAGAATGTGAAATAACTGATCACTAGACTAATAAAATCTTTGGAGGAAAGATAAGATAAACAGCACATAGTTGGTAAGGAAAATAATATTTTAGCTCTAAATTTAGGCATTAATTTTGGTTTAAGTTTGAAAATCAATGACAAGGTAAGAGCATATGAATGTGAGAAAGTCCAATAGAAATGAAAGTAAGATGAGTGACTGCAAAGAATCAAATGAGACCAAGAGAAATTTTCCTGTGAGAAAACTGAGAGAAGCAGAAATTAATGAGGAAGGATTCCTAGATAGTGTTTTGTGGTTATTGTTTAATGCAACTGTTTGTTTTACTACAATTTAGCATAAATCTTACTTCTCTGAAAGAGAAACTAAAAAAAAAAGAGAAATCAGAGTCTAGAGAATTACTTGCGCTCTTGTAAATGATGCAGCTCCTTTTCCCACTTCCTACTTGGGGAATAATCCCATTCCACCTCCACTGCTGCGATGTAGTAGGTCCTCTCTCCCAGGTATAAGTTTGGATTCTCGGACAGTTGCCTGCATTGGTTCACAGTGTATTTTTGCTTCATGCCACCTGTGTAGTGATCAGTTGTGAGGCACTCAACATCAAAAGTCCCTGAAAAGATAAATAAGAAAGCATGTCACTCCTTTGCTCACTGCCTCCTGTGGCTCCTCACCTCACTCCGAATAAACATCAATGTCCTGGTCACCTGGGTTAAATGATCGGGCTTCCTACATCTCTGATCATGTCACCTAGCACTTACTCTGCTCCAGCCACACAGGCCTCTTTGCTGTTCTTAGAACAGGTCAAAGGTGTGCCTGCCTCAGGGCCTTTGCATATGCTGTTTCTTCTGCCTGGAACACTATCCAAAATATCCACATGGCCCTTGCACTCATTTCATTCAAGCCTCTCCTTAATTTTCACCTTCTTAGAGGATCTTGACCCAACTCCCCCGATAAGTCACCAGCCCCTTCTTCTGCCCTATTTTTCTTCATAGTACTTACAACCGTTTGATACTTGCTTGCATTAGAATTTCAGCTCCATGAGAGCAGACACTTTATAACTCTTTTGTTTACTGTTGTATTTACATTTGTCTAATGAATGAAGGAATAGGTGACACTGGACCTATCTTATGTTTTAGTGGCACATAATGTAAAGCCTGAAGTAAGTTAGTATATTTTCATATTTTGGTGAAAATTCTTTCTTTTTTGGTTATTTTGTCTTCTTCAGAGCCAGGCCTGTAGATTTCTCTGAATTTGAATGGCTATATTTCTAGCATAGGATATTCAGTTGTAAATACTTGACAAGCCAACACTACATCTAGGCTACAGAGACATGATGAAAAGTCTAGATGCAGAGCCTTTGTGGAAGTCATCCCTTTCAGTCTGATTTGCCAGCTATCTGTAAAAGGGACCTAATATAAAAGAAGACTGTCTTGAGGATTCTGCTTTATGGAAATGAGAGGAATCCGTCCACTCTTTTGTCACTCCTTTTCCTTCAACCAACCAAGAGGAAATGGACCGACTTGGCATATATAGTGGCCCTGATTTGCTCTTCCAAGGAAAGAAAGGGTACTTAGGAGGCTTAGGGAAGGGAGGAGCTAATCACCCAACACAAGATTTTAAACCAAAACCTCAGGAATTGACCCAATAAAGACTTGTCTTGACTTTAAAGAAATATACCTTTAGTGTCAGGCTGCATGGAGAGTGTAAGACTTGTTTGAGGAAAGAGGTTTGCTGTGTCTCTCCTTTCTCCTCTTGACACATATGTATTTCCTGAAAAATAAATCCCGTGTACATCGGCCTCATTTCCAACACTGAATAAATACCACACGACTGAATCTCCTTGGCACATATTGAGACCAGGCTGATTCCCGTACATAAATCCATTGATGGCTGTAAAAAGGTGAGAAATAACATTTTGAAAGTGGTTTACCTTATGCCCCACTACCTGACAACCTCCCAGACTCTCCAGAGCCAACATTGTTTATTTAATTTTAAAAGACCCTCCAGGCCTGTCTACTCCTCTGTGTGTTGGGACTGTCTCTGCAACTCCTTGCTGTCCCCAGCAATTCCAGAGCCCAAACGAGCAGAGCTGAGGCAGGGTTCTCAAAGCTCTGTGCCCTGGGGAATCTCCCTGTCCTTCCCAGCTAGAAGAACTTCTCAGTTCTCTCACAGGCCACGTTTGTGAATACCCAAATGTATGAGTAATAATAGCTTTTCCTGGGCACTGTAGACTGGGAATGGATTTGTGGTTCCAAATGGAAAATTCTCTGATTCATCTTGAATAATAGGGTAGAGTATTTGCAGGAAGTTTTCTCTCACTGCTATTTCCAATAGATAATATATCCTTGACTCCTCCAAAATTTTAAAAATGCAAAATAAAAAGGAATATTTTAAAGATTGTTGGTAATGTGATTAGTATCCATCCAACTAAAAAGAAAAAATTGATCTGTAACACAAGTTCATGTTTTCATTCTTCTTGCTACAGTGGTTTTCACATGCTGTCCATTAGTGCTCTGGCTGTTTTGAACAATTAGCTCACTGTCTCTAAACCCTAACTGCACTTTAGAATTACACTGGGAGCTAAAAATACATCTGATGTTAGGTTTCAATTAAATAAAAATCTCTGGAGGTTGTCCTAGGCATTTTAAAATAGTTTTAATAGTTTTTAAAAGCTCCCCAGGTGAGTCTACTGTGTAGTCACGGGTGAGAATCATTGAAATTCACTGAGATCAGAGACAACATCTTTCTTCAGATTAAATAACAAAATGAGCCGGTCATTATTAAGCCACAGATGGGAAAAAGTATCTGATTCAGTAGTTCTCAAACTTGAGCATATATCAGAATCACCAGGAGGGTTTGTTAAACATAAATTGCTGGCCCCACACCCAAAGTTTCTGATTCAGTGGGTCAGGGTTGGGGCCCCAAAATTTGCGTTTCTAATAAGCCCTAGGTGATGCTGAGGCTGCTGATCCAGGGATCACATTTTAAGGACCACGCATCTAATTGACATATTTTGTAATGTTTCATCCTGGGTTAAGTGAAATGAGGAAAAATTGGCTGACCTGTGAAATAATCAATGATATTACCCTCAGAGCACGATTGTACTTAATCATTTATTGAAACTTGGTCAATGGGCATACCTACTGGAATTTTGGAGTAATTCAAAGCGTTCCATGTGCAGTGCTGAACTAACTTGGTAAAGTGGCAGATGATGCAGTACTTACAGTGCATCTTATTAGATTCCTGAAAATCTTCATCTTCCTTATCTACCCGATCAGGTGCAGTTGTAAACATTTTAATATTATCATCCAGGAGTAAACTCTCATTCTCATCAAACACTGTGGGTAACAAATAGAACTCCTTGTCTACGTCTTTCTGGAAATCAAAACAAGAACAATGAAGTTAAGACAGAATAAGTAAAGCCGAAAGACTTCCATGCACACAATACTATTTGTGTACAAACACACTAAAGGAAAGATAAGAACAGAAGTTTCCATTCCTCTTTGTAAACTGGGGCTCATGGAATACTCCAGCTGACCACCATAGTTTTCATTATATCCGTGTGGTGGATTTTTAGTTCAACATGATAATCTAAGCCTCTCACTGCACCTAAAAGTTCTCTTTCCTCTCCCTACCTTCCTACCAGCTCTGCCAATGTTAATTGAACCCAGCAAAAAAAAAAAAAAAAAAGTTAAAATAGCGGGGAATATATATACCTGTGCTGGAAATCAGGGAAAGTGCCATCACACTCGTGAAAACACGAAGAATTTCTATAAGGCACAGCAGGTGGAAGCTGACAGAGAGAGGGATCATCTTAAGGGAAGAAATAGCCTGCCAAGTGAATTGAAACAGGAAGCTACACAGCCTCCAGCCATCTGGGCAAACATTCTAGCTCCCCTGCCTCATCTCTGGTGAAAAATAAGTAAGTAACAATGCTGTCTGGTCTACAAAATGATTCAGTAGTTCAGAAGAAGGCAGTCAGTCTAAAGAATCAAAGCATACGAGCCTCTGAGAACAAGCTACTACCTCAGAGAAGATAAAATTTTAGATTATTGCACATCTTCTTCCTCAGGTTATTTTTTCAGGTCAAAAACATGATTATCAAATTTAAAAAATCAAATTAAAGCAGAGACCTGAAGGATAGATTCTGCAGGAAACTAAGTAAATGATGGTGATGAGCTTAAGAAAGCTCCCATAAATCAGGAAAAGATTCAAAGATTAAAAAAATACACATAGCAGAGAGGAGTTATAAAAGGGTGAGACTTAAGGATAATAAATAATAGTGTAACTGTTCACCACCATAAAAAAAAAAGACTGTAGTATTCAGATTCAAAAGTTTTTCTGTAAACAAAGCAAAATTAGTCAGAGATCTATACCTAAAAATGTTCTGGTAAAATTTTTGTACTTCAGAGATAGACAACAAGAACATATTCTCAGATGTGTAAGGATTCCAATAGGGGAATGCTACAATCACTTACATACTAATCTGAAGAGAAAACTTCAGTGAAAAGGTAACAGGTGACATTTTCTGATCAACAAAACTAAAAATTAGTAATAAAAGTACAAAAACTTTAAAACTAAAAAGATCATATTTGATTCAAATAACTCTTAGAACAAAGAAGAAACAAAAATGACTTACTATTTAGTAAATAATGTCCATGAGGACACTATGAGTCATGTATGTACTATAACTAAACATATAAATTGAGTCTGAAATGCATTTTATTTTAAGAAAAAAATGAATAAAAATAAATGTTGTAAATATCTAAATATTCTAGAAAACTAAAGTTAAAAAGAAGAAAGAAATTAAAGACAAAAACAGAAATTAATAAATTAGAACAAAAATTAAAATCGCTAAACTGAAAAATGTGTTTGTTGAAAAATCAATAAAATACACAAAACTGGTAAGTCTAATAAAAAAAATGGAGACAGAACTCAAATATTCCACATTAAGAATGAAAAAGAAATATAACTACATGTATAGGGGAGAAAAATTAAGACCATTATGTACAGTAAATGTGACCAGTTGACTTAGAAGAAGGCACCTGAAGAGACCAATATCTACAGGTGAAATGAAAACAGTGATTAAAACATAAACAACATAACTACTTCTTCAAAGTCACAAAGTCAAAATAACTTTACAGGCAAGTTTTTTCAAATTTCTAAGTAGCAGATGGATTCCTATCTATTTAACCTGTTCCAAAGTATTAAAAACATAGGAGTCCTCCCAATTTATTTAACAAAAATAGTATAATCATGATATAATATCTGAAAAAACACACAAAATTTAAACTAGTGTCACTTATAGCTTACATGAGACATTCTAAATAAAAAGCTATCAAATTCAACACAGAAATATATTGAAAAACACCACGCTCAAGTAAAGCCTTTTCCCAGCAGTGCAAGGATGGTTCCACATTAGGAAATCTTTAATTCAGTTGATCACACTTGTAGGTCAAAGGAGAAAAGAAATATGTTTTACATATCTTTTGTATTTTATTAATAATTTCAAGAAAATTTAAAAATAAATTTTTATAAAATTTGACATTCTGGCACTATCTGTTCCCTTTGCTTTCCCCTCAGATCTTTGCAAGGTTGCCTCCTTGAAATTTAGATGTCACCTCAAATATTGCCTCCACCTTATCTAAACTAGGATTTCTGTTCACTATCACATTACCCTATTTAAAAAAACAAAAGCAAAAAGCCAAAAAACACTTGTCACTTTCTGAAGTTACCTGTTTCCGTTTTTATGTGTTTGCTTATCTTCTCTCCCCCCAACTGCCTCACACCTCCTCCTCTTCTCTCTGCTATACCACACACTAGAGCATAAACCCTATTAAAGTAGGAAACTGACCTATCTTATTTACCAATGAATTCTCTGCCTAGCACAGGAGGTTTTCTGAGCAGCTCAAGTGATTTTTAAATAGAAAAACATTTTCACTAAACCAGAAATAGAATTTAAAAATAACAACTAATAGCCAATGTTATACTTAGTGTTAAAATAATAGAGATGTTCTCATTAAGATTAGACACTAAATAAAGCACTATTTAACATTTTTCTGAATATTTTATCCAATATGAAGCCACATGGCTAGTAAGTGAAAAAGTCAGGATGAGGATTTTTAATGCTTTCTGTAGACCTTCCTGTGTTGTGACTCCTGCATTTGCAAAATGAAGATGATGAAATATGTAGAGGATAAAACTTACACTTTAAATCTCAACTCACTGAGTATCAGTTCCTTCTCTGGAAAAAAAAAATAAAAATGGGCATAACAATACTTAGCCTCTTGGCTGGGAAGGCTAAATTAAGTAATATGTATGAAAGTGCCTGGACAGAGTTCAATAAACATTAGTCTCCTCTTATTCCTTCCCAAGGTAAGCACAAGATCAAAAAATGGGATCCAATGGTAGACAACAATTTTTTTCCAGTAACATGTTTAAAATTTTTAAATGATGACATTACAACAGACAAATAAAAATATCTAGGTATAAACTTAAAAAAAATATCCAAACCTTGTAAGGGAAACAATAAAATACTCTCAAAAACCACAAAATGAGTCTTGAACAAATGGAAAGATGTATTTTTTTTGTGTAGGATGAGTCAGCTTTATAATGATGTCCATTCTTCATTTAATATGTATATTTGAGACAATCCCAACAAAACACTGTCAGGCTTTTCTTTCCCGTCTTTCTGGAGCCAGGTAAGTTTTTAAAAGGTTCATTAAAAAGAATAAGTATGCAAAAAATAACCATTAAAATGATGAAAAAGAAGTGCAATGAGGTTTCGCTACAAATCATTAAAACATATTATAAAGGCTTTATACATAGTATTGGCACACAAATAGATAGAAACGAATGAATCAGAATAGAAAATCAAAAAAATAGACTTAATTTTGTATGAAAATTTTAGTATCTCATAAAGGCAGCATTTAAATCAACGGGGAAAAGTTAGACTTTTTAATAAATAATGTTGAGATAACAGGATAGACATATAGAAAAAGATAAATTTGATCCATTCCTCAGCTGTACACTAGAGTAATTCTAAATGGAACAAAGATTTAAATGTGAAAAATAAAACCATACAAGAACTTGAAGGTGGCATGGTTGAATTGCTTAATAACCTGGGAGATGGGCAAACTTTCTTAACTATGACTCAAAATCTATGAACAACAAAAAAAAGAAAACATGACAGAAAAATTTTTTTACATGCAAATAACATCCATAAACAAACTAAAAAGGCAAATGGCAATTAAGAAAATAAATATTTAAAACTAATATCTTAGAAAAAGGGTTTCTATTCCTAATATATTAATAGCTTCTAACTCAGTGAAGAAAAATAACCATATAGGGCTGGCCGAGTGGCTCAGTTGGTTAAGAGCGTGAGCTCTTACCAGCAAGGTTGCCAGTTCAACACCCGTATGGATGGTGGGCTATGCCCCGCCCCCCACAACTAAGATTGAACACGTCACCTTGAGCCGAGCAGCCACGAGCTGCCAATGGGCGGCCAGATGGCTCAGTGTGCAACAAGGTTGCTGGTTTGACTCTCGCATGGGATGGTGGACTATGCCCCCCACAACTAATAGATTGAAAGCGACTACTAGACTTAGAGCTGAGCTTGCGCCCTCCACAACTCAGATTGTAGGACAGCAACTTGACTTGGAGCTGATGGGTCCTGGAAAAACACAATGCTCCCCTTCCCCAATTCCCCAACACTGTTCCCCTCCCTATTTCCCCAGTAAAAATCTTAAATAAATAAATAAATAAAATAATCACATAGAAAAATAAGCTAGAGATATGAACAGTCACATAAAAGAATTTAAAATGGTGCTTAACCATTTGAAAAGATGCTCAACTACTAATAATAAGAGAAACAAATAAAAATTACAAAGATACTGTTTATGTCCTACTATGTTGGTAAAAATCCCCAAATTTGGCAATAAACTCTGCAGTAAAGCTGTGGAAATACAGATAATGTCACATATACCTGTTATGAATACAATATAACACAATTCTTATGGAATGGAATTTGGCAATATCTAGAAAAATTATATGTGTATTTACCTTTTGTCCAAGCAATACCACTTCTGGGAGTTTATCCCAAAGGTATGCTGGCAAAAATACAAAGAGATGTATGAACAAGGCTGCCCATTGTATTGTATTTGTAAGAGCAAAGTCTGGAGACAACCCAAACACATGTCAAATAGTGGACTGGTTGTATAAACTGTAGCACGTCTACACAATGGAGTAATACTTACTGTAAAAAGAAATGAAAAATGTCTCCATATATTACTGTGGAGGGAATTACAACTTTATTGTTAAGTACAAAAAAAGCAAGAATATGAATACACACACACACACACATTTGTTTATTTAAAAAAGAAAAGAAGAATTAGAGAAAAAATCAATAACACTGAAAACAGAAAACTGATAGAAACAAATAAATGAAACTAAATGGGGAGGAACTGAATTGTCTGGCTACAGGGCAGGGGCTAGAGGGGCAGCTTTTTCCTGGACAGAGGAGCTGGTGGAAGCCATTGTTTCTTTGTTGAGCCCTCCCACCTCCTGGCATGCAGATGACTGCCACATCTGAGTCTCCATCAACCTGCTAACACCATTGGTCTACGATGATTTCCTGAGAGCCCATCCCACTCAACTTTTGGGCCCACCCAAGCTGCTTCCAGTGGCTTTTCTGTATAAACAGACTGCCTTGGCTCATGCTGCAGACTTTCCTAAAAATCCTCAAAGGTTCAAAAAACCCAAACAAGCAGCATCTAGCTTCAGCATGTCCTACCTCTGGCTGAGCAGCCTTAAGCTTGGCACTAGTAACAGCTGGCCTCAGTTCACAGCTTGGCCTCTGGAGGCATCTCCAAGCACAGCATGGGTGGCTGCCATCTGTGGATTGCTTTGTGGCTAATTCCAGTTGGCCCTGGGCAGGGCACAGGCTGCAGCTGCACTTGGTCTGTGGTGTGCCCAGTCCCAGGAGGCGACAGGGATGGCACACCCAGTAGCCAAATTCAGACCCATCCAAAGCATCACTGGGCCACCTTTGGGGTCCCCAAAGGGCAGCCTTGGCAAGCACTAAAGCCCTGCTAAAGCATATTTGACTCTATAGAGTCTATAGAGTCTATATTTGATCCTATAGAGTCTATAGGATCAGTCCCTGCATAGCTGCTCCTCCTAGTAGTCACAGCCAGTCCTCACAACAATCAACCTGAGGGTCAATCCCTCCAATTGACATGCCAACAGCAACCAATGCTCAACTACAGCACAAGGGCACACACAATCCACACAGGGACACACCTGGAGTACCTGGCTCAAGTGACCAGAAAGACTGTGCCACAGCACACCTACTACATAAAACCACTCTACTGTTATAAGACTGGGAGATACTACAGCTCTAACTAATACATAGAAACAAACACAGGGAGGCAGCCAAATGGGGGAGAAAAAGAAACATGTCCCAAATAGAAGAACAGAGCAAAGCTCCAAAAAAGAACTAAACAAAATGGAGACAAGTAATCCACCAGATGCAGCACCATGTAACCAGATGCTGGTTATAAGGATGTTCAATGATCTCACGGAGAGCTTCAACAAAGAGACAGGAAACATAAAAAATGGAGACAGAAAACATAAAAAAGAACCAGTCATAAATAAAAAATACAATAACTGAAATGAAGACTACATTAGAGGGTATCAACAACAGATTGTTAGAGAGGATCGAATCAGCAATTTAAAAGATAAGGTAGCAGAAAACACCCAATCATAGTAGCAAGAAGAAAAAAGAACCCAAAAGAATGAGGGTAGTTTAAGGGGCCTCTGAGACATCAAGCATAACAGCATTCGCTTCATAGGAGTACCAGAGGAGAAGAAGAAAGCAAGGAATTGAAAATCTATTTGAAGAAGTAATGAGAAAAAAAACCTTTCTTAACCTAGTGAAGGAAACAGACACACAAGCCCAGGAAGTGCAGAGAGTCCCAAACAAGAAGAACAAAAACAGGGCACACCAAGACACATTATAATTAAAATGCCAAAGGTTAAAGACAAAGAGAGAATTTTAAAAGCAGTAAGAGTAAAGCACTTAGTTATCTACTAGGGAGCTCCCATAAGATTGTTGACTGATTTCTCAGCAGAAACTTTGCAGGCCAGAAGGGATTGGCATGAAATATTCAAAGTGATGAAAAGCTAGGACCTAGTTTACCCAGCAAAGCTATTATTTAGAATTGAAGGACAGATAAAGAGCTTCGCAGACAAGAAAAAGCTAAACAAGTTCACCAACACCAACCAGAATTATAAGGAATCTTAAAGGGACGTCTTTAAGATGGAAAAAAAAAAAGACCAAAAACATGAATAATAAAATGGTAATAATTACATATATATCAAGAATTACTTTATACGTAAATAGGTTAAATGCTTTAATCAAAAGATGGGGGGGGGCGCTAAATGGATAAGAAAACAAGACCTTTACATAAGCTGCCTACGAGAGACTCACTTCAGATCAAAAGACACACACAAACTGAAAGTAAAGAGATGGAAAAAGTTGCTTCATGAAAATGCAAATAAAAAAAAAAGAGCTGGGATAGCAATACGTATAACAGACAAAATAGACTTTAAAATAAAGGCTATAACGAGAGAAAAAGAAGGACCCAGTAATCCCAATTCTGGGTATTTATCCAAAGAAACCCCAAATACTACTTCAAGGGATACCCATATGCTCATTGTAGCATTGTTTACAAGGCCAAGATGTGGAGACACCCTGGGTATTAGTTGATGGAAGAATGGATAAAGAAGAGGTGATACATGTATACAATGGAATATTGCTCAGTCAGGGAAGGGAATGGGTTCTTGCCATCTGCGGCAGCATGGATGGACCTGGAGGATACTGTGCTGAGTGGAATATGTCCGAAAGAGAAAGACAGACTCAATGTGATTTTGCTTATATGTGGAATCTAAAGAACAAAGTAAACAAACAAACAAACAAACAAACAAACAAACAAAAGAGAAACACACTCATAGATCCAGAGAACATTTTGATGGTTGCCAGATGGGAGGAGCGTTGGGGGTGGTTGAAAAAGGGGAAGGGGTTAAGAAGTATAAATTCATTGTTACAAATTAGTCATGGGGATGTAAAGTAAAGCATAGGGAATTTAGTCAATAATATGGTAATAACTACCAGTGTATATTGACAATTGGATACTAGACTAGTCAAGGGGATCGCTTTTTTTTTTTTAAGGTGCAGAAAAGGAGTTTATTAGAAATAAAAATACATTTCAAAGAAACAGAAGCGGGCCCAAACAGTAGAGAATGGCTCAAGGGCCATTATTAGAAAAGAAAGTACACTCCAAAGAGTTTGGAGCAGGCTGAGCAAAGGAAGCTCAAAAGGCTAGGGGAATCACTTCTTAAATTTTATAAATGTCTAACTACTATGCTATACACCTAAAATTAATATAAAATAATATTGAATGTCAACTGTAATTGAAAAATTTTAAAAAGAAGGGGAATGCGAAGGGAATTAGAGGTCCAGTTTTCCAGGTATAAAAGAAGTAAGTCATGGGGATGTAATGTACAACATAGGAAATATAGTTTATAATATTGTGATAGCATAGTATGGTGTCAGATGGTTGTTGGACTTATCATGGTGATTACTTCTTTAGGTATATAAATGTTGAATAACCATGGTATACCCCTGAAACTAATATAATATATGTTAGCTATATTTTAATAAAAATCTTAAAAAAATGAAATAAATGGATAAAAAGTAGTTATGGGGTGTAGGATATAGTGTAAAGAATAAAGCCAATAATATTGCAAAAACTATATATGGTGTCAGATGGGTACTAGATTTGTTGGGGTGATAGATGGGAGGGGGTTGGGGGCAGGGTGAAAAAGGTGAAGGGGTTAAGAAGCACAGCTTAGTAGTTACAATATAGTAATGGGGATGTAAAGTAAACATAGGGAATACAGTCATTAATATGGTAATAACTATATATAATTCCAGGTGAGTACTAGTCAGGGGGATCATTTTTTAAATTATATAAATATCTAACCACTATGCTGTACACCTGAAATTAATATAAATTAATATTGAATGTCAACTGTAATTGAAACTTTAAAAAGAGGGGAGGTGAAGGGGAATAAGAAGTCCAAATTTATAGTATAAAACAAATAAGTTATGGGGATGTAATGTACAGAACAGAGAATCTAGTCAATAATGTTGTGATAGTCTGGTATAATATCAAATGGTTGCTGGACTTATCATGGAGATCACTTCTTTAGATATATAAATGTTGAATAACTATTGTGTAGAACTGAAACTAATGTTATGTTGTATGTTAGCTATATTTTAATAAAAATCTTTAAAAATTTTTTAATTCAAAGAAATTAAGTTTCCATTTTCAGAGAAAGAGAACAAATTAATCAAAATGTCAATTTCTTGCACATGAAAATAAAGAAAAAGGAAGACCAATTACTATTCTCAGAAATGAAACATGGGACATCACTACTGATCCTATGAATATTTAATGGATAATGCAGAAATACTATAAACAATTCTATGCCCATAAATTTGATAACCTCCATAAAATGGATCAATTCCTGGAAAAACACAATTTGCCAAAACTCACACCAGAACAAATAGACAATCTGAATAGGCTTATATCTACTAAAGAAATTGAATCAATAACTAATTCCCTTTTAAAACAGAAAACATGAGGCCTATATCGGTTTATTGGTGAATTCTACCAAACATTTAAGTAAGATATACCAATTCTTACAATCTTTTTCCGAGGATAGAAGCAGAGAGAATACTTCTCATCTCATTCTAAAATGCTAGCCTCACTCTAATAGCAAAATGAGACAAAGATATTACAAGAAAAGAAAAACACAGACCAATATCACTAATAAACATAGATATAAAATACCCTCCAAAATATTAGCAAATCAAATCCAACAATGTATACAAATAATTATATACCATGACCAAGTGGGACTTATCCCAGGTATGCAAGGCTGGTTCAACATTCAAACATCAGTTAATGTAAGCCATCAAATCAATAGTCTAAAGAAGAAAAAAGATCACATGATCATATCAAGAGATATAGAAAAAACATTTAATAAAATCGAACACCCATTCATGATTAAGAACTCTTGGTAAACTAGGAGTAAAGGAACTTCCTCAAATCAAAAATGTCTACAAAAAAACTACTGTTAATATCATGTTTAATGATGTGAAACTAAAAATTATTCCACTAAAATCATGTATAAGACAAGGATGCCTCCCCTATCAGTCCTGGCTAATGCAATAAGACAGAAAAAAAAAAGGCATACAAATTGGGGAGAAAGAACTAAAACTGCTTTTGTTCACAGAAGATATTATCATCTATGTAGACTATCCAAAGGATCGATAAAGAAACTTTTGTAACTAATAAACAATTATAGCAAGGTTGCAGGATACAAGATTAATATACAAAAGTCAACCACTCCTATATACCAGCAATGAACAGGTGGACTTTGAAATTAAAAATAATACCATTTATATTGGCATCCCCCTAAATGAAAGAGTTAGGTATAAATCTAACAAAATATGTTCAACATCTACATGAGGAAAACTATAAAACTCTGGTGAATGAAATCAAAGAAGAACTGAATTAATAGAGAGATAATCTGTATTCATGGATGGGAAGACTCAATACTGCCAAGTTATCAGTTCTTCCCAACCTGATCTTCCCAACCTGATAGATTCAATGCAATTCCAATTAAAATGACATTATTTGTGGACATCAAGTAAATGATTCTAAAATTTATATGGAGAAGCAAACGACCCAGAATAGCCAATTCAATATTGAAGAACAAAGTTGGAGGACACCCCAACTTCAAAACTTACTGTAACACTATAATAATCAAGACAGTGTAGTATTGAAAAACAATAAACAATAGATCAGTGGAAAGAATAGATCCCCCAAATAGACCTACATAAATTTAGTCAATTGATCTCTGACAAGGAAGCAAAGGCAAAACAATGGAGCAAAGATCATCCTTTCAACAACTGGTGCTGGAAGAGCTGGACATCCACATGCAAAAACAAAAACCCGAAAAACAATTTAGACACAGACCTTACACTCATCACAAAAAGTAACTCAAAATGGATCACAGACCTAAATGTAAAGGCAAAATCATAAATCTACTAAGAGATAACATAGGAGAAAATCTAGATGACCTTGGATATAGTGATAACTTTTTAGATAAAACAAAAAAGGCACAATCCATAAAGGAAAGACTTGATAAGCTGGACTTCATTAAAGCTAAATTTTATGTTTGTGAAGATAATGTTGAGAGAATGAGAAGATAAGCCCCAGAGACTGGGAAAAAATATTTGCAAAAGACACATCTGATAAAGGACTGTTGTCTAAAACACACAAAGAACTCTTAAAACTCAACATTAAGTAAATAACCCAATTAAAAAATGGGCAAAAGACCTTAACAGACACCTCACCAAAGAAGATATACAGATGCTAAGTAAGCATATTAAAAGATGCTCTACATCATATGTCATCAGGGAATTGCAAATTAAAATAATAATAATAAAATACAGCTACATACTTATTAGAATGACTAAAAAATGGAACACTGACAATGCCAAATGCTGATGAGGATGTGGAACAACAGGAATTCTCATTCATTACTGGTGGAATGGGAAATGGTGCAGCCACTTTGAAAGACAGTTTGGTGGTCTCTTACAAAACTAAACATACTCTTACCATATGATCCAGCAATTGGGCTCCTTAGTATTTACCCAAAGGAGTTGAAAATGTATGTCCACACCAAAACCTGCACATGGTTGTTTATAGCAGCTTTATTCATGATTGCTAAAACTTGGAAGTAACCAAAATGTTCTTCAGTAGGTGAATGGATAAATAAATTGATACATCCAGACAATGGCATGTTATTCAGTGCTAAAAAGGAATGAGCTATCAAGCCATAAAAAGACTTGGAGGAAACACAAATGCATACTAGTAACTGAAGGAAGCCAATTTGGAAATACTGTATGATTCCAACTATATGACTTTCTGGAAAAGGCAAAACTATGGAGACAGTAAAAGACCAGTGGTTGCCAGCATTTGGGGTTGGGGGAAGGGATACATAGGTGGAGCACAGAGGATGTTTAGTGCAAAATACTCTGTATGATGCTATAATGATAGATACATGTCATTATACATTTGTCCACACCCATAGAATGTTAACACCAAGAGTGAAATGTAATGTAAACTATTGACCTTGGCTGATAAATGATGTGTCAGATAGATTTCATCAATTGTAACAGATGTACCACTGTGGTGGGGATGTTGATATTGGGGGAAGCTGTGTGTGTGTGTGTGTGTGTGTGTGTGTGTGTGTGTGTGTAGTAAGGGTTATATGGGAAATCTCTGTACTTTATCTTCAGTTTTGCTATAAATCTTTAAGTGCTCTATGAAAATAAAGTCAATAATAATAATAATAATAAATGAATAAACTATAAAGTAAAAAAAAAGTTACCTGTAGTGAGGGAACAAATGAGAGGGGAGACTTTTTAGAATATACCTCTTTTTACAGATTTGGTGTTGGAACCAGGTAAATATTTTACATAATTATAAAATAATATTAAAGTTTTAAAAGCAATCTCCCCCAAAAAAACACAAAGAAGAAGTACAATGAATTAAATAAACCTGTGTATCCCATGGGTGACAAAACAACCAAAGAGTAAGTGTTCCAAGTGACTTTAAAACTGTAATTTGATTGAACATCCCTAGTGGGACCTCCTCTAAGGACAGAAAGGACTGTAAACAAGTGTTAAACTGTTTTCAGTAATTATATTGTTGGCTGCAGTGATGTAATTGTGATCCTGAGACTGTTGTGTGTATTTATAGGATGAATTGAGTGAATATTTATGTTGGTGTCATTGAGAACTAAGATTTTTCAGTGCAGTTGAAGGGAGATACAGATATAAGATCAGTGAGGTTAAGTAAAAAAACAAACAAAAAATCTGCAAACCTGAATTGAATAGAAGGTATCAGTATAAACTCATGATGAATTTTATCTTAAAATTTTCTTTTTCCAGTTCTGCCCACTGAACAGGCCTGGAAACAATGATTAACCCAATAGCCATGAGCACCAACAGTACCCAGATCGTGGTTCTAAAAATAATTTGTTGGGCCGGCCGAGTGGCTCAGTTGGTTAAGAGCTCGCTCAAGAGTTTGAGCTCTGAGCAACAGCGGTTCGAGTCCAGCCCGAGCTGAGCAGCCGCTGAGCTGCCAACAGGTTGCAGGATGGCTCAGCTAAAAAATAAAAATAAAAAAAATAAAATAAATAAAAATAATTTGTCATTGAAAAGAACCAGAGCTTTTTGGGAGAAATGGCTGATTCCAGGTGTGGAATGTAAACTGTGCAATATGAACCTGAAATAGTTTTTTATATTAGAAATCAAAGGAACTTCAAAAATCACTAAATTCATGTAAAAAATGTATAAATAAAGGGAAAGAATCAAGCATTTGTCATTCCATTCTTATGTAATGTGTACCTCAGGCCAACCAAATAATCCATTAAGGGAAGTTGCTGTTTATAGAAGTATACTAGCTAATAAACAGAGAAGGAATGATGGAATTAGGATATTACTATTGAGCAATAACTGATCAGTTTATGAATCTAGGAAATGGTTATCAGTGACTGATAACATTTCCAATTGACAGACAATTATATAGTATGTATTCCCTGATAGAAGTACCCAGTACCACACATGAAGTCGTATTACAAAAAAAAAACCAACTTTGAATTTGATCAAGTATGTAGATCTCGTTACTGATTTATAGGAAATAGAGGAAAAGAGAAAGAAACATGATAAATGATACCATAGGCATGCAATCAGTAAAATCTAGACAAGGGAAACTATTATAGGATAAATGACTCTTGCAACAGAAAAAACGCAAAAAAATACCTTGAGAAACATATCAACTAATTGTAATGTGTGAATTATTTGGGTACTGATTCAAACAAATTTGAAACAATTAAAAAATTGGGGAGGGCCGGTCAAGTGGCGCGTTGGTTTAGAGGTGTCTTGGGACGCCAGCTCTTAGCAGCAGGGCCCGGGTTTGGATCCCACATAGAGGGCCGTGAGTCACCGGCGCCGGCGTAGGCTGCAATGGGGCTGGCTGGCAGCTGGTGTGCCCTTTCAGTGAGCTGCCATGAGCCGCCAAGAGCGGCTGTCCAATGGCCGGGGAGCTACTGCCTCACCTGGGAAGAGCGTAATGATAACACCAACATGGGCCAGTGAAGCGACGTCCTCCACAACTAGACTGAAGAACAAAAGGACAGCAACTTCTCTGTTCCCCTCCCCCAATTCCCCAATAAAATCTAAAAAAAAAAACAATTGGGAAAATGAAAACATTAATTTGATGATATTAGGGAATTATGGTGATGATTTTAAGGTGTGACAATTATACTGATGGCATTTTGAAAGAAATACTTATCTTTTAAAGGTTCATGTTAAAATACTTATTTTAGAAGTAAAAACAAAGATGGGGTTAGGTATTTCTAGCTCTAGGTCAAAGGGTCATTTTCCGAATTCTAAAATATCTTTTAAGCAATATTTTCCTCAGTTAGTGTTGAATGACCTATTATCATTATTAGGTATCATTATGTGTGTGTGTTAAGTCTAATTGCATTATAAAAGACCTTGTATTCCAAGGAAAAGTTTGTTTCCAACTCATCTTGGAACAAGCATGTTAGCCAGAGGATATCCGCACAATACAGATCTTACAAGCCTGAGAAAAATTTATAATAAACATTATGTGTAGAATCCTCACTTCCTCAAAACCCAGAATTTTCCTTATAATAATGATACTTCAAAGTGGTTGGGAAAGCATTTTCATTTCCCTGATTGGAGTTACCTGTTTCCCATTTGCATGTAAGCTTCCTTTCCTGCATATTTTCATTGGCCCGATAAGCCCGGTGAATATATCTTTGGTAGGATCCACAGCAGAGTAATACATCTTAGATAGACAGACAGGGTCTTTGTAAGTGGGTCCCACTTCTTTGGGGACAGTCCATTCATAGGTGAATGTTTCTTTGGGTCCCACATGGGAGGCTGAAGAAGGAGGCACACCTGGGAGAAAGGTCACAAGGGTGAGGTTAGGTGTAAGCTTTAAGGTGCTGATTTGAGCCACAGAGTAGACTGGGTTTAGTCTAGGAGTCTGCTTCTGAGCTCCTTATTGTGAATTAGAATGGAACTCCACTTGAATAGAATCCTACTTGTGCTCCTGTGTCAGGTTACTGATGGGTGTGATTTCTTTTTTTAATTAAGATTTTACATTGGGGAACTGGAGGAGGGGAACAGCACTGGGGAATCCGGGAAGGGGAACAGACAAGTTGCTGTCCTTTTGTTCTTCAGTCTAGTTGTGGAGGACATTGCTTCACCGGCCCATGTTGGCTTTATCATTGTGCTCTTCCTGGGTGAGTCAGTGGCTTGCCGGCCATTGGACGGCTGCTCATGGCTGCTCACGGCAGCCCACGCCGGCTGCCAGCCACTCACGCTGGCTGCCAACTACTCACGGTAGCTTATGGCAGCCCACTGCAGCAGAGGCTGCAGCCTATGCCATCACTGGCGACTCATGGCAGCCCAGTTCCAGGTCGAGCCGTTGTTCACCATACTAGCTATAGAGGGCACAGCGTCACTGGCCCTCATATGGGATCTGAACCTGGGCCCTGCTGCTCAGAGCTGGCATCCCAAGACTACTCTTAACTAACATGCCACTCAGCCAGCCCTGGGTGTGATTTCTAAACTTCTGTCTGAGACTGGTGCCTGCTACAATCTGAATGTTTGTGTCCCTCCACCCCTAAATTCACATAATTGGAATCCTAGTGCCTGATGTGATGGTGTTTGGAGGTGGGGCCTTTGGGAGTTGATTAGGTCATGAGAGTGGAGCCCTCCTGAATGGGTTAGTACCCTTATAAAGACCCCCACAGAGCTCCCTACCCCCGTTCACCATGTGAAACAATAAAAAGTCTGAGAGCCAGAGGAGAGCCCTCACCCAGACATGCTGACACCTTGATCTTGGACTTCCAACTTCCAGAACTGTGAGAAATAAACTTCTGTTGTTTATAAGCCCCCCAGTCTGTAGTATTTAGTTATAGCTGCCTGAACAGACTAAGACAGAGCCCCTCTTTGTGCTCCCACAGCCCCTGAGAATTCCCCCAGCACCTTTCATGTTATATTGTGTGTACCCTTCCTCCAAATGGAACTTAAATTTTTGGAAGGCAAGCATTGACTGTATTTCCATCAGCTAGAACAACACCTAGAAATAGGAGGCAACCAACGAGTTTTCTATTAAACAAAACTGAAATGAAAATAATTTTGAAACTGAAAGGAAGCTAGCAGAGATGATCCTGTTCAAATCTCCCAATTTTATACTTCAGGAAGCTAAGTCCAGAAAGACTGAATAACTTGCCCAGGGTCACACTACAAGTGGTGACAAAGCCACTAGTCTTCATTGGTCAGCCTTGACATATAAAAATGCCTAAATACATCTACATAATGGAATATTTTGTATTATTAAAATTATACTTATAAAATATTTATAATGCTAAGAAAACACACTAGGTTCAAAATTAGAATAAGTTTATTTACATACTATGACCTCAACCACATTTAAAATATACATTATATGTACCCAGATGAAAGAGTGGATGAATTACATATAAATATAATAGTGGTTGTCTATAGAACTATGGATAATAAGTTTGGCTCTACTTTTTTATACTTTCAAATATTCTAAAATGAGCACCTAATCTTCTTACAATTGCAAGAACATTTTTCCAATTTAAAAATTACCCCAATAGTACTCCAAAATGTATAACTGATATAATCCAAATAAGTTACTGCTAGCATTGTCAATAGTCATCCAATGGAGGCAGCTCAGCATTCCATAAATCAATTGGAAAGGGTAGGAGAAGAGGTTTACTTGCTTCCTAGCATGATGCCTGAGAATGGTATATGAGCAGTTTCCTCAGAAGTTCCTGCTTTCAGTTTTTGCAGGACCATTTTCCTGAGGTAGGTAGCACAGTGGGTTATTAAACATTGGTGATTTGTTACCAAGTGCTGTACTCACCTTTACTCTGGGGGTTGGAAGCGTAGTATGTACCCTCGTTGCTCTTACTGACTCTCACCCCAACTGGCTCAATACTGAGGGGATACTCTCCTTTGTTATAGAAAGTGACTCTGATCGTGTCTCCCACCTCTGCCCAAATGACAGGACCTAGGGAAAAAGAGACTGTTATCCTCCCTTGGTATATAACATTCAGAATACATAAGACACTTGTTTTCTTTGGCTTGTCCTCTGACAAGAACCACTGTGAGCAACATGCTTATCTGTGACACATAGAAAGCTTGGTTTTTAAAAGCCCATCATCAATTTGACATGGTGAGGCTGGAAAGAGATGAGAAAGGCTCTCTGATCCAACTTCAGGTTAATGAAATTTGTTGTCATTTTTACCCAAGTCAGTTTACAAGCTTTATACATTTACAAATAAAACTATTCAGAGTGCCTATGCTCTCCTCATCCTGGGTTTGTATTGGCTAGCTGTGTCTTATTTATCCCAAGAGCCAGGGGGCTGCTATAAACCTTGACCACCCAAAAGAGGTACATTCAATTGTCTTGGCTATGAAGAGTGACACTGTGGTGGATTTTCCATCACCAAAATCAATATTGTCACCAAATATATAATAGAAACATAGATATGTAGTACATAAATATTTATGTAATACATACGATGATATCGATTGAGAATTTCCTATGTTCTCTTCCGAATGTTTATGTGAATTAACTCATTTAATCCTTACAACAACTGTACGAGGTAAGGGCTATTATTGTTACTACCATTCCCGTTTTATAGATGGCACAGAAAGTTGAGTACTTGCAAAGGTCACAAAGCTAACAGGTGAGGACGGACGGCAGTCTCTATCCACCCAGTCGCTCTTCTGCCTGAGCCAGAGGGGTTTCTGAGCCATGACTGAGGGCAGCCTGCAGGAGACTAAGACCAACCCAGCCAACTCCCAGTAGTTTATTTTCTTTCTTTCTTTTTTTTTTTCTTTAAAGATTTTATTGGGAGAATTGGGGGAGAGGAACAGTGTTGGGGATTGGGGAAGGGGAACAGACAAGTTGCTGTCCTTTTGTTCTTCAGTCTAGTTGTGTAGGACGTTGCTTCACTGGCCCATGTTGGTATTATCATTGCGCTCTTCCCGGGCAAGGCAGATCGGTCGCTGGCCTCTGGACGGCCGCCCACGGCAGCTGCCAGCTGCTCACACTGGCTGCCAGCCACACACGGTAGCTTATGGCAGCCCACTGCAGCCCCACTGCAGCCTATGCTGTCACCAGCGACTCACGGCAGCCCAGCTCCAGGTCGAGCTGTTGTTCACCATATTAGCTGTAGAGGGCAGTGTCACTGGCCCTCATGTGGGATCCAAACCGGGGCCCTGCTGCTCAGAGCTGGTGTTCCAAGCCAGCTCTTAACCAACGCGCCACTCGGCTGGCCCATGGAGTTTATTTCTAAGGCAATGTATCTTTAGCTAAGAGCAGAGGGTAACAACTTCTGTTGTCTATTTAAACAATGGAACAATGGCACATCAACACATCATTCCCCTTACTTTGAAGAGAAAAATATCATCATTCGAAGTTAGCGTGGTTTTTAATGATGAAGATTTACTGTTGGTAACTTACATTTGGGAAAGTAATTAGCAGCTGCATTTTACTAATGATTGATCTTTATGTCCCTAGTTTGTTCCTAGAAGTCATGCTGCAGATCCTGATGTTTCTGTTCTTTCTGAGGTTGGTGGAGCCCAGGGGAAGAGCACAGTGGTCATATATAATAGATTCTGCACAGACTCACCCAGGATGCCAAGATGTTCCTCTTCAGGGCCTCTCTCCTTTCGATTTGTGAAGGAGGCATCTGTGTACTCACGATAAACCAGCTTTTTATAAGAGCCTCCAATTCTCGTAGGACCATGTTCAAAAAATACCTCTGAATCACTACCAAAAGAAAAAGGGTTTAACGCTGGAGCTGAACGCCAAACAGAAAGCAGATATTCACGTAGGGTAGTAATTGAAGAGAAAAATTCTGACCGGTGCATAGAGATACTTATTACCCATGATTTACCAAATACTCAAACGGAAGTGCTAGCTTACTTCATGGAAAGGTGTTCAGTTTCTCAACCTGTGGGTCGTGACCCCTTTGGGGGTTGAATGACCCTTTCACAGGGGTCGCCTAAGACCATCGGAAAACGAAAAGATATTTACATTACGATTCATAACAGTAGCAAAATTACAGTTATAGAGTAGCAACGAAAATAATTTTATGGTTGGGGGTCACCACAACATGAGGAACTGTATTAAGGGGTCGCCGCATTAGGAAGGTTGAGAACCGCTGAGTTAAGGAATGGAGAATCACAGCATAGAAGATTCACTTTTTCGAGTGAAGTAAAAAAAATTCAAGAGAGCCCATGTCAACTTCTGACAGTTAATAAATTGTGCTGGAATGAAATATGTTAAATAAATTATGAAATGTTTAAAAATACAGCAGCTACTGCTTGTCACATATTACCACCAGCTAGGTATCCAGGTGTTGACAAGGATGTGGAGAAATTGGAACCCTTACACACTGATGGTAGGAATGTAAAGTGGTGCGGCCACTATAAGAAAATGTATGGCAGTTCCTCAAAAAATTTAAAATAGAATTACCATATGACACAGCAATTTCACTTTCAGGTGTATATCCAAAAGAATTTAAAGCAGGGACCTAAACAGATACTTGTACTCCAATATTTATGGCAGCATTATTCACAACAGCCAAAAGCTGCAAACAACCCAAACGTCCATCAACAGATAGATAAATAAATAAAATGTGGTCTATGCACACAGTGGAATATTATTCAGCCTTAAAGAGGAATGAAACTCTGATATATGCTACAACATAAATGAACCTTATAAATATGCTAATTGAAATAAGCCAGACCAAAATAACAAACAAATATTGTATGATTTCACTTGTACGAGGTACCTAAAATAAGCAAATTCATAAAGACAGGATAAAAGTTATCAGGGGTTGGAAAGTTATTGTTTAATAGGCACAGAGTTTCTGTTTGAAATGATGAGAAATTTTCTGAAATGGATACCTTTGATGATTATATAACCTTATGAATGCACTTAATGCTGCTGGATTGTACAATGCTATGTTTTAAGAGATGACAAAAAATGAATTGATCTAATTATTATATTCAGTGTTGTTGGTTTTTTGGGGTTTTTTTTTAGGATTTTGTTAAACATTTGATAACTTTAAACTCACCTTTTTCATAGACTCAAAAGTCACAGTTCTCAAACTTGGACTCATCCCAAACACCTGAATAAATATTGAGCAATCTAGTTACTCAATTTCAGGTACCAATTCAAATTTTAATTGCTAAATGAACGTTTTATGATTTTTTTAGGGGGAGGCACACACATATTTTGAAATAATAGCCTTTTTCAGAATTACCTTTCAGGTGCTGTTAAGTTTTCTTTGGTGAAGGTGTCTATGCCGGAGGGTGCATAATTCCAGATGATTTCCTCAGCAGCAATGTGGTAATGTCTAACATTTTCCCCATGGATGTCATCCTCTGTTGAAGGCTTGTGACAGTCTTGTACCTGGAAAAAGGCCTGCAACCCAGCTGAAAACCACACAGAAAGAGGTCTGTTAATAGAGCCAGTGTTTCTCCTGTTGCCTTGTAAACACTGCTGGTGACATGACAGATGCAAACTGAAGAAATAGACAGCTAGAAACAATATTATAAACTAGAGCAAACAATTATAAATAAATTACTGATGGAAAATTCAAGCAGTTTTTTTTTTACACTTCTCTGTACAACATAGGGAATAGATATTAATCAGTAGTGTTTTGAAAAATATGGTACCAGTTTCTGTGGACTTCCACATAAGAGGTCTTTTCATGAGAAAAATGACACATTAATAGGTAAGCAAAGAAGAGAGTCTTTGCCATATTTTAAAAGGTAGGGGAGAGTAGAGGAGGAGGGACAGAGCAAGCCTCTATAGTTAATGTTCTCTCACACAAAATGGCTGTGCACCTGCTATACTAGGCCTTCTGTGACCAAGGTCATATTTGGTATGTGAGATTATGTTTGAAGGTCATAGTAACATATACAAAGATCCAGATTCAACCTCATTTTTTAAGGAGAACATTACAAACTGATATCTTTCAAAAACTAGGAATGTTTTATCACACTATGTGAAAGAGATGCAGAAAAGATTTATCGAGTTAAACCAAGGAATAGCTAGACTCAAAGAAAGAACAAAGTTGGTGATATTTGATAGAACCAAATAAAAAAAAGGCTAATTTTCAGCACAACATATGAATGTTATGGTGTTTACAATACTGTGTATTTTACAATGTTGAGACACTATATGCAGTACTATACTCTTAAGGCCAATTATTCTATTTCAAAATTAATATATTTTCAGATTTCATCACTTTACAATTGTTTCAGTCTTTCACTATTTTTTATTACATTATGATGCATATCATCATAGGAATAAAGTTGTTACCAGTTCAAAGCTTGTATCATTCCAAAAGTAGATTTTGATTCCCAATAATCACCCCATTTGTAGTGTAACTGAGACATGACTCTTTTTTTTTTTTTTTAGCTGATGGCTAATTTCAGGTAGTGATGACCTACCTTTCAGATGGTTTAGATTCTGACAGCTAAGCATCCATTCTCCAGGGTTCTGGGCCACCATAAAAGCATCAGAAAGGGTAGCAGGAAAGAGATTGATTGTATCAACACGGTAGTTCTTGTCAGTCAATGTCTGGCCATGGAAGAAAGCTGCATGCACATCAACTTCATTACCCATACCAAAAAGATACCATTTTACTCTGTCCTCGGCACACATGGAGAGTCCTGGGAGACTTCCAAAAGCATATCCATTCACAGCTGTTAAGTCAAGAGTAGACATTGTGACTAAAAGATGTTGGTGCCTGGCTGAGTGAGAGCTATCTCTACAGAAATCAGGTCAATTTACGATGAAAAATATCTGGTATATACACTGCTATTCCTCTGTCTTTCATACCCACATCATATACAGAGGGTGCCAAAAAACATATATATTATATATATATATATATTTTTTTTTTTTAAGAAAGGAAAAAACTATTAAAATTGTAATACTCAATATACACTAACAAAAGATGAATACAAGTCACATTTGACTTCTGCAATTACAAGAGGTGCTCAAAGTGGTTACCATCAGTGTGCAGACACTTCTGATTACGGCAAACTACTGCTTGAGCAATGCTGACTAAAGTGTCCACTTGTATACATTTTTTTGGCACCCCCAGTATTACTAATCATTCACAACACTCTTTAAATATGGACCTGAATTCAGCCTCAGGATTCTTGTCAACACATTAGCGATGAGCACAGCACTGAAGATGAAACCTATTTGCTCTTTTTGTTATAAACCATATACATTGGTTTATACATGTGTGTATTTGTAAATACAAATGTGTGCATATATGCAAAATATATACACCTATAGTGAACAGAAAAAGACTGATGGTTTAGTAATTTAGTAATTGATCATTCATTATATTGATGGTGGTAGTATGGGTGATTTCAATATTTTCTTTGTGCTTATCAGAACTTTTCCAACTTTCTGCAGTGAATATGGATTGCTTTTGTAATAAGGACACAAGGAAAGCTTTTTTAAAAAAGATTGGAACACAAAACTAGAAGAGATATGAAGGAGAAAAAAAATGCAGGGGAAGGATAGTAGGGACCAGAGACGAGAGCCACAAAGACCTAAGTTCAAAAGCAAATGGCCTGAGGGCCGGCTGAGTGGCACGATGGTTAAGAGCTGGCTTGGGACTCCTCAGGGCCCCGGTTCGGATCCCACATATGAGGGCCAGTGACACTGCCCTCCACAG
>NW_017732286.1:593617-610717 GCF_001890085.2 Hipposideros armiger | reverse complement strand
CACAACTAGACTGAAGAACAAAAGGATAGCAACTTGTCTGTTCCCCTTCCCCCAATTCCCCAGCACTGTTCCCATCCCCCAATTCCCCAATAAAAAAAATCTAAAAAAAAGCAAATGGCCTGAGATACTTTGAAGAAACTTAGCATCACTGTTCAAACTGGGTGGTCCTAGAGATAAGGTGGAAATTGGTTCTGGGAAGCACCATGAAAGCACCAGATGCAACTGGGGCACCAAACCAGACCTGTCCACACTAGGATTTTGAGTATTTTTCCTAACATCTATTTTTGTTGACAGATAACAGAGGCAGAATTAAAGTATGGAAAGAGGATCTTCCAGCCAAACTATGCAAAAGTTGGAAACAAAAATCTGTACTTTCTTAATAAATTTAGTTGTCTGCTTTGGTAGTACAATAATTTTTGTGCTCTTAGTTTCTTAGTAAAGGTTATTTTGAAGAAGTTAAACACAAGAAAAACAAAAATCTGTATTTATTGGTCTAGTTGATGCTAAAGGATTTGATTTCTTACTCAAATTTCAAATGATAGAAAATCTTACTAAGCTCATTACTTGATCTCTGAGAATTAAGAAGGAGCCTACAAAGTAAAGAAAGCATTTCTAGAAGAAAAGAGTGCAGAAGGACAATGTATATGGATAATAAAAGAAATACTTTTGAGAACTATTTCCCTAAATATAGTTCGATACTTTAATATATAAGCATAATTCTAAGCATTTAGTTTAATAGTTTTAGGCTGCCTCGAATAATTTTTAGAATGAGTTTGAAGGGTAAGTAAATATAGAAATATACATATGCATTAAACCATAATTGCTGATGTTTTATCATTATCAATTTGGGAACAATTTGGTGAATCTTACTTAACCTGGCTTAGAGTTTTGATTTGACCTGTTTTGCAGAATATAAATTTGCTTTGTTATGAGAACCACAGATTAGAAATCACTTATGTGAGGGAATAAACCTAGAAGAATGAATGGATCAAGAAAAATAAGAGAAACATATCTTCAGTAATCTTACAATACATCCTGTTACTCTCCTGGAAGTCTTCGTCATCTTGGTCAACTTTCTCTGGTTGAGAGCAGTAGGTTTTAATGTTGTCATCTAGGTACCAGCTGAAATTTTCGTCCACCACAGAAAACATCACCACAAATTCTTTGTCAATATTTTTTTCTTTTTCTTCCTCCAGGGAACCTGAAGTGAAAATTACTATTTTAATCTTTAGCATAAATTTTAACATACGATTTACTGTTTTAAGACATTTTAGTATTTATTTTCCTTATAAATCTGGACTAGTCCATCCTGTTTTACAGACATGGTAAAGCTTAGGGAGTTTTATGTTCAGTATTCTGGGCTTGGCAGACACTCATATATTTGAATGTTCACTGACCACAAAACTATTAAATGCTTTTGGGCAAATGAGAAGGTTGGAATTCATAGTTGTGTATATGTCTTCTGATGCATATAGCCACCAGCTGAGACAACAGATCTTTGCAGGGAACTAATGATTGTTTAAGGAAGAATTAAATTTCAAGCTCTCAAGCTATGTTGCTTGTTCATGATGCTAGAAATAGACATTATATTATATTTACCAACACAAAACAGATAACCAGAGCTATATCACCATTGAGTGCCACGAGGGAGTCACATTTGGTAAAGTCATCTATCTCTTCAACACTCCTGTAAAGTGAGCCACAGCAAACCTGTCCCCAAGGACAGCATGTTTCTTGCAGCTTAACAATGTGTATGAATGGTTATTCCATTTATCGCTTCTTCTCCTTATCCTGCCCTGCTCTCCCCTCCCTTTTTTTTTAGACTCACTGCCTCTCTACCTTACCTACTCAGTCACAACACAGAAGGCTTGACTTATATTTAAAAAAGGACAAACTGCCTTGTCGCTTTTCTTTTGGTCATATATTGTGAGCAATAATGAGATAACATACCTTTTTTACAGACTATTAAAGGTCCAATGAGTCCTGAAGCAATATCTTTTGGAGCATCAATGTGGGAGTGGTAAATCCTGGTCACACAATTGCCATCTTGCTCACCAGGACTTTGTTCTTGGGTGGCTTGCATTATGTATGTATATTGCTCACCTGGATACACTTTGTCATCTGCTTTATGAAAATCTGTAGTGTTATCAGGGTAGATAGCTCCTAGGAAACAACATGCAATGAAATTGCAAGTTGAATGTTTTTGAACTTAAATGAGAGAATAGATGTTTATGAATTTATTCAGCAAACATTTTTTTTCAACATCTAGTATGTGCCCCCTTGGGGACACAGTGATGTCCTCCTTGAACACAGAGGAATGAGAGACTAATGGCTAAAGGGTCTGGAAGCATCACAGAAAATTTTGTCATTATTTTTCATACTTGACTGAGTCTTCAGGGAGCAGTAATAGATATCTCAGGAGCATGGTGACTTTTGGTTTGTAATTTAAAGAACCACTGTGCCCTGGGGTCATGGTATAGAAGTATGAACAAATGGCTACCTTTCCTATAATTTGAAATATTTTATATAATATCAGATTTTTACCTGTGAAGTAACCATTGAAGTTTTTAAATTTTGTAAATTTCTAAACCTATGCAAAAGTTGAGAGAATAATATGATGAACCCCCATGTATCCATCAACCCAGCTTTTACAATGACCAACTCAAGACCAACCTTGTTTCGTCTATATTCCCAACTCTTATTCCATCACCATCTAATTATTTTAAAGCAAATCCCAGACATCATATAATTTCATTCTTAAATACTCTAGTATGTATCACTAAAAGACAAGAACCTTTTTTTCTTTTACATAACCACAGTATAATGATCATACTTTAAAAATGATTAATACCCGAATGTACCATGAGATTAAAAAAGAAAAATAAGATGGTAGTCAACCTCTATGCTATGAATGTACTTGTTGGGTTCAGAAAAAAGAAGCAAAAAATACGTGGTTAAAACAGTCACCTTCTAAAACAATAACTCTTTAAAAGAGAAGACTAGTAATCAATCAAACTAATTTTATCTTAATTTTCAGAGTTGATCCTTATAATTTCAATAAACTGTATAATGACCTCAGCATTTTTGCTTATGATAGTTGTTGACATTTATTGAAATAGTACTATATACTGTCATTGTCCTTGTTTTATAGGTGAAGAAACCAAAACACAGAGGATTTAAGTAACTTGCCTAAGGTCATTCAGTCAGTAAAAGGCAAGGTTGCACTTGAACCTTGTACCTTGGTCTATTAATTTTGAATCCCTCATTCTTAACCACAACAAAGCACCAACACTTTTCACCATCATTATCATCATCAAATACTAAGAGTTAGATAACAGTTACCAAAACTAATCTTTGTTCTTCCCTGACCATCATTGAGGTTTCCAAGTCCTACATTCAAATGTAGGACTTTGTCTCAGATGTGACCTGGGGTCATCCAGCCACGTGTACCATTTGGCTGATAATATGAGACTACCCAGGCTGCCTTAGCTGGGACAGTTTATCCAAAGTTAGAATGGGAGGTAACAATGGCCACAATATGTTTACATGTAGGAACTTCAAAGATAAGACAATAGACAATCCCCATCTTGAGTCCTGTTTCTTCCTTCTGGATTTTTGCCTTTTCTAGACCTTCATGTACATTGCTTATTTTTCTTATTCTGACTGTTTGGCTGGAAAAAAGTTGGGCGCTGGCCCAGCTCTCACGGCCTCTCATTACATGTGTCCACCCAGAAATCCTATCACATTCACACTTCACACAAACAAGCAGCACCAAGAGAAACACAACAGTATTGTGATGAACCAAAATACTTATTAATAAAATAGTTTAGAGCTAAACAACACAGTTACAGGTCTTACCCGGCAGTGGAGTCTATAATCTTAGAAGTTAAAAAGTATTCCTACTGAAAAGTAAGAGAAAATTCCAGATAGAGTATGAGCTGAGCTTACCTTCATGTTCCTTGAGGTAAGTTATCCCATGTGCATGAAAAGTGTAGGGCCTAGAGGCAAAGTTTTTTAAATGTATAAAAAGTTTATCTCCAGTTTCTGCTTTGATAATAGGTCCTAAAAGCCCCAGCCAGTCAGGTTTTGCTATAGTTGTTCTAAAAGTCTCATCTGTGTACTGAAGATAAAGGGCCTTCTTATATGATCTTCCAATTCTGTTGGGGCTACTTTGAAGATAGATATTGGAGTGTTCCCTGCAAAGGAAAAGAAAACAACTCTATCAGAAGCCATCATTCCTGGGGGTAACGTTAGATTAAAGAGAAACGAATGAACATATCACATTAAATATTTGCCCATTGTTGTAGGGATGCCTCCAAGAAACGAAGAGGAGAGCTGTCACTTAGCCTTGTTATTTTGATGATGTGATGTGTCTCACATCAAGTATGTGCCTGAGAACCATCTGTAAAGGTGTCGTGAAAATATGGTGCATCTTACCAGAGTATTTTCTATAAGATTTTCATATTAAAACATGGAGTCATTATGGAATAGAATATGAAATTAAAGTGAAATATTAAAATAAGGACATTTCTCACTTATGATGTACCTTTTTTTAGCTACTGGGAAAGTTTGAGTTTATATGTAATCAATCTGGAATTTTGAGACATTTATCTATCTATCTATCTATCTATCTATCTATCTATACACACACATATATATACACATATATATATATACACATATATATATACTCATATTCCTAAATAAAGTAAAACTAATGATGCAAAATTAATTCTATCATTTTTATTTCTATTAGTAGCACCAAATCAAGATTGGAATTGATGCGTGCAATTGTGTGTGGGTTTTAAATTACCTTTGGGTTCAAATTACCCTTGTGTTTTTTTAATCCCTTGCTACCTAGAATACTTGAATGTTGAATGTTTATATTCTGATTAGTAGATGATTAAAGGTTGCTTAAAAGTTTTCTAAAAAAATATCAGCAAAGTATATAGAAGCCAGGAAATAAAAAGAAAGAAAGTGAGCTTGGTATTCAACGATTGGAACTGATTCTTAAGTTAGTGTGCCCAGATAGCTCAGTGGGATCTGTGGGCACTACCATCTCGCAGTTTAGGAGGATCCACTCATAGCCTGGACCTTGGCAAGCCCCTCCACAAGCAACTGTGGTCTCCTTCACTGGAATAAAAACTGCTAACACTCTGGCTGATGATGTGTGTGTGTGTGTGTGTGTGTGTGTGTGTGTGTGTGTGTGTGTGTGTGTGTGTGTGTTTTGCCTACTTTCGCCTCAGTGACATTTGATGCTGTACCATTTTCCACTCAACCCCTGTGAGGCCCAAATTACCTGATGAAAGAGTAAACATCGTCTTGTTTCCCCAGCCGTAAGATCACTGGAAAGAGTGAGAGATGATTTCCCTTCCTTTCAAGACAAGAGTAGGACTTGTCTGGGAGCTCTGGAATTTTGTCACTGCAGAGTTTAAAGACTCAGCTTTTATAAAATTCAGGACTCTAGACTATATTTTCTCAAGTTTTAATGTGCGTAGGAATCTACTCAGGACCTTGATATAATGAAAGTTCTTGGGGCCCAGCCCCACTGATTCGGATTCTGGGCATCTGCAGTTACTAAGAACCCCCACCCTCCTCCAGCGTGCTCTGATGCTGCTCTGGGCTCATGGGTAGCCTGAATTGGGAAGGCTCAAAGCGGAAGGAGAAGAAAGCTGTCCAGTCCAAGAGGCAGTGGGATTCCTTGAGACCAGGAGACAGAAAGGTCTGGTCTGTATTCAAACCAGACCTGGTAGTGGTCATGCCTCTGCTGGTGTGTTTACATGGGGGCATTAGACTCAGCCTGAGTGCTAGAGCAGAGGAGCGTGGCCCCTTGGCAGTGGTCCTGCTGGCAGAGCCTTGGCAGTGGGAACAGGTGATGAAATAACGGAGCCATCGTCTCTGGATTGACCAGAGGGCTTCATCAATCAGCATCTCTGAGTCGTTACCATATACCAAACATCCAGTTTTCCTGAACTGTGTAAACTCCAGGATTCTCAAATTGTTCACTTAAAAATGAATGAGATGGGGTCACCTTTCCCATTCTGATGGGAGGAAAACCTAGGCAGGGAGTTAGAAAAATAAAGAAGTGACATCTTTTGCACCCAGTGTGGGGTGGTGAATTCATGTTTATGTCTTCATTTCCCCTATCCATTTTCATTTTCTGATCATTTGTTGCAGTTTACATTTTGTTACAACAAAACAGAAAAACAAATTCAGGAAGGCTCAGAGAGACTTCAAGGACATCAAAATGCGTGGAAAAACAGTAGGACGGGTGTGAATTCTTCCCCCCAAACTGCAGCATTGGTATGGATGGGAGTAGTCTTAATAAATACTGTATTTCCCCATGTACAAGACACACCTTAATTTTGGGACCTGAAATTTAAAAAAAAATGTATTACATAAATTTATTGAACTCAAGTTTTATTCATCATAAAATTCATACAACTCTCATCATTTGCATGAAATGCAAGTAAAAAAAAAGTACAACCACTGTATAAGACGCACCCAGTTTTTAGACCCCAAATTTTTCTAAAAAGGATGCATCTTTTACATGGGGAAATACAGTAGGTGTTTTCACAACAGCACAATTCTGAGGCACTGAAGACCATTGAGAGAAAAAGCAGATACATCCAGCCCACACTGAGAGAAGGGCAGCAAGAGTACAGTTTCAGTCAGGCACAGAGCTGCAGCCGCAAAGCTTACAGGGCAAAGATGGAAGCCCCCTCAGGAGAACCTGGAGCACCCAACCTCACAAGGCCCATCCAAGCCCCAGGGTAAGTTTTCTCCAGTGTCTGTACACACTCCTGTTGCTAGGAGACTGGTCCCAATGATACATACATTGATATTCTAATCTGTGTTCTACCATGACCCTTTGATACATATCTTACAGAAAGCCAAAGTTTAAAAATAGCTCCAAATTCTTACGGCTTCGTTTAAATGCAGTGAGCAATTATATTTTCTGAATGTGACTCTAAAGCACTTAGGACTACATCACATCCCATTTCAATAGCAGTGGGCTTTGTCGAAATGCTTTCATTGTATAGAAATTCTCCTGTATTGATCACTTCCTGAAATAGGAGGAGCATTACCTAAGCTTTGAGATTTAGTTTTTGTACACAATGATTTTGGGGGTTGGGGAGGAGTGAAAATTACCTTTAAAATAGTTGATCTCAAGTTATAGTATATTTAAGGTTTTTAACATGTGCAATTTCTTTATATACATAGCAACATGCAAAATATATTTCTCATCTTGTCTTTTTTAATGAAACAAAATTAAGTCTTAACCAAATTGAGAAATATTCAAATCATGTGATACTCTGGGGAAAGACTATTTGCTTAAGTTCTGTTTCCAAAGGAACATCAAAGGGTCATTAGGGGATGTCTATTTAATTTCAAAAGTACAGCTTGGGGACAAAGGGTCAATTACTGGAAGCTTACAGGAAGTTTGCTAGTCAGATATTCTGTAAAAAGAATCTATTATAGTTGTTCTTTGAACCAAATAAATAATTCACATTAATTGTAGTTCTTCCTGTTGACAATTGTAACATGTTCTTTTCTGCTCATTAAAATAGATATATTCCCTCTCAGTAATCACATCTCTCCTTCTTAGTACCCAGTTTCTATAATCTTATAGCTGACTCCTATAATTTCTAGTAGATTCAGACACAGAAGTAGTTCTAATGGTAGGGGAATATAAAAAATGTTTTTTTACTGCCTTAGTAAGATACTAATAATGCTATTCCCTCCCATAAATTCAGAATGCATTCGGTTTATGTTTAACCATGGTCACTAAAATGTGGGTAATAAATAAGAAAAGTTTCTGGGTCCTTAGCTTCATTAATTGAGACATAGTATATTAATTTTTTATTGCTGCATAACCAATTATCACATAGCAGCTTAAAACAACATCCACTTATTATTTCATAGTTCTTTGGGTCAGAAGCCTGGCATGGCATGACTGGGTTCTCTGCTCAGGTCATCACAAGATGTTGGCTGGGCTACAAGCTTGTCTGGAGGCTATGTGGAAAAATCCACTTCCAGGTTCATCTGTGTAGTTAGCAAAATTCATTTAATTGTGTTCGTAGGATATAGATCCCAGTTTCCTTGCTGGATGTCAGTCAAGGACCTCTCTCCATTCCATAAAGAAACTTGCATTTATTTTCAAGAGCCCCCTTCCATCCTCAAGTTAGCAACAGTTTGTTGAATTCCCCTCAAATCTCTTTGAATCTCTCTGACTTCCCCTTCTACTAGAGAATTTTCTGCTTTAGATTAGGCCCACCCAGATCATCTGCCTTTTTTACAGTCAGCTGTGCCATTGACTAGAACGTAAATAAATCATGGGAGTGATTCTCATCATCCATCATATTCTGGAGATTTAGGGTAGGACATCTTTGAGGGCCATTTAAAAACTTCTGCCTGCTACACATTGGAATCACAAGGAAAAAAGTAAAAAATTCACTGGTAGACAGAGACTCAACCTTGGTGTTCATAGCACAAGCAAGGATTATAGGTCCTAACCAACCTGGCCTCACTAACACAACATGAATACAGTATCTAGTTGTCAACCTTCTTTTGTATTCATTCTCAGGGAAAATAGTAACTGTGATAATAAATTGTAGAGCTTGAAAAGTGTGAAATGTTATAGCTGTTTAATTAGCTCCTTTGCACAGGCTCATCCTGAATGAAGTGTTTGTGTCAACTAGCTATTATTGCTTGCTATTTTTTATTTGGCAACCTTGGAGTATGAGTCATTATAACTGACTTTTCCAGATTATTTTAGCTAATAGCTGTACCTCTTTAAGAGTCATAAAAAAAGTGTAAGGTCATTTTTGAAGAGGTAAAATGAATGCCTTCAGTGAAAATGTTTTACTTAAAAATATTTTGTTTCTTTTCCTGTTTGTTTACTGAAAAAAATTACAACCTTTTTTCTGATAATAATAGTAACTGTTAAAATTTGTTGAATACTTTAGGTATTCTTTTCACTCAATATCATAATTATAATACTAATCATTCTACCATAGGGTGAAATGTTCTTAGTTTGTTCTCTATTTGTTTTGGTCAGAATTTGAGCTGCTATTTCTTCTTCATCATTGGTTCTGCTTATAATGACATCTTCACTATACCATTTCTGGTTTATTTCTCAAAACTATGATGGGCTGAAAAACTAGGTAACAAAGTTTGTAGAAACTGTATGTTAAATTAAGAGTCACCAAGCCTGAGTGAGGGCCTACAAAGTCAGTGCAAAAGGGTTTTGCGATGGCTATTCTTGTACTTGAAGAATTTTTTATCTATCTATCATCTATAGATATAAAATCAATCACCAGTAAAAAATATTAACCTGAAGATAACAGGAGTCAGGAGTATTGTTATTTGTTGCCATTATATAGGTAATAAACAAAACAAATATTTAATTAATGCCTACTATAGGCCCAGGACACACTGTTGTGTTTATTAATTGTTTTTATATGTATGTCTCTTATTATTATTTAAATATAAACAATTTAGGAGCAGAAAAGTATATTTTATAAAGTCTTTATTAATTTGTTGAAGGGGCAGATAAGGCACTCACCTTAGTAAATGGCGCTACTGAATATAATAAAATTACTTTCCACCTCATCCCATTAGAAATAAGTATTATTGCTTTTAATACAAGAGAGGTAAACTGTTTTCCTAGTAAAAACATCCATACATTTCTCTCTTAATATCTGCTAATGTTTTCAGTTTCACTAATCCTCTGTATCACTCTGTAAACTAATTTTTTCTATTTCATTCTTTTGTCTGATTTATTCCACAATGGAATCTGTCCACATTAGAAACAAGTGAAAGTTTTTACAACACAGCCTATAATTTCTTCTAGCTCCCTATATATCTTTTACTTACTTATTTTTCATTTATTCACAAATATTAATTTAGTGTCTTTTATGTTCAAGGTACTAGTGACCCAGCAGTGAAGGTAACAGATAGAGTTCCTGTCATCTCAACACATCCTTTCCTCTTCATTGTCCTACATCTTCAAGGCCAACATCAGCTTAAACCTAATTCTCTGCCTAACGCCCATCTTGCACTCTTTCACTCTTGTTTCTCAACCTACTTGTCTCCACTCCTTTCACACAAGGAGTGCCAGGGATATCTGGTGATATCCCATCATCCTTTGCTGACTGGGTTTGTACTATGCTCTGAATATTTATGTCTTCCCCCAAATTCAGGTGTTGAAATTCTAACCTCTAATGATATGGTAGCAGGAGATGGGGCCATTAGGAGGTGCTTAGGTTATAAGGATGGAGCCTTCATGAGTAGGATAAGTACCTTATTAAAGAGGCTCCAGGGGGATTCTTAGTCTCTGTCACCATGTGAAGACACAGTGAAAAGGCTATGAGCCAGGAAGAGAGCTCTCAAAAGAACATGACCATGCTGGTACCTTGATCCTGGACTTCCCAGCCTCCAGAACTGTGAGAGATAAATTCCTGCTGTTGATAAGCTATCCAGTCTGTGGCATTTTTGTTACAGCAGCCCAAACTGACTAAGACAGCTGGACATGCTGATAATCAGAGACAAAGAAGGGAGCCTAAAGTTGTTATTAACCTTATCCATACAAAAAGTTTAGCACAGTATTGGCAAAATTGCTGAAGCTCTAGTCAACATTCACTGTTCAGGTGAATTAAAAAAAAAAAATCACAGAGTAAGCAGTGCCATCTAGAGTTTGCATGACTCTAGGCTGTTGTTGAAACCACAGAACATTATCAAACTGATGCAGCATAACCTCCCTAGCACAGATAGGACCCAAGAGTATTTAAAAACAAAGGAATTCTTTTCTCACCCATCCCCCCCCCAAAAAAAAAAATCTTAACAATTTCCCTCTCTCTTCTATTCTCTAATTTCTGGAATTAGAGACTTCTTTATCGAAGCATGCTCAGGGCAATGTCTTGCACTTAGGTTATGCCCAATAGACCTGATTTAATTTTTGATCATGAATAATGGCAGAAAGATGGTGGGTGGCAGCATGGAATAGGACAGTCCTTTTTTTAATGTATCTGGTTTCCCTGTAAAAGCCACATCTAATTTACATTACATTTAACCAGGGAAAATTCTGAATTTGTACAAAATAATTCTTTTGGTGAAGCCATGAAAATATGTCATACTGCTAAGAAGACAATACTACTTCAAAACCACGTTTAAAAAAAATAATTGCAAGATGTATTGGTTTTATTTACATCAGTTATTTTTAGGTCAGAAACTTTCCTTCCTGTATACTACTAAATTAATAACTTAAAATTATATACTACTATCATCTATGCATTCATTTTTTTACTGTGAAAAATTTCAAACATACATAAAATTAATAAGAATAGTATATACCCACAGTCAACAGTTATAAAATTTGGCATACTTGTTTAGCTATTTTTACAAGACCAGTGCTGTAACCACTGAGCTATGGAGCCCACTTGTTTAGCTATTTTTAAAGACACAGTCTTAGCAGCTGATGGCCATTGGGCTCATTTGTGCTTTATCACCATTAAGATGCATTTTAAAATGTCATGAATATTGCCTTTGAATGTTATATTTCCATTTGGTGGTAAATGTTTATTAACATTATTAAAAGTGAGGACCTTAGTATAGGTAATCTTCCATTACAAAAAAACTTCAGGGAGAACTATATTCTTGTATTTCTGTATGGTGACCGTTGCTTGAAATAAGGGGGCTTTCAACTGAAACATGAAAACATTAAAGTTTCATAGAGTTTCGAGGGGGGGGGCATCATAATAAATAGATCATATTTTTTTGCACACGTATCATGTGCCAAGCACTGTAATAAAAGCTTTACAAGTACCCACTCTTCAAACAACCTTATTAGGTATTCTCACTATCTTCATTTTACAGATTAGAATGCTGAGGCTGAGAGAGACGAACTCAATTAATTGTCCAGAGTCATTCAACAAGTATTAGACACAGGCATATTTGTTAAAATTGTATTTGATTTCTGTAAGTGATGTTTTAAAGGATTAAAATGTTTTTATCCTTACCACTAATAATCAACAAATGGTATATAATAAACATAACATTTTATACAGTCAATATTTAAACTAAGGAATGTCTGCATAAACAAACACACCAAAGGACTGGACCCTGATAGGAGATGCAATAACAACCAGAGGAGGTAATAAAAAGTCCACACAGTTCCCTAGGACCAAGGGGATAGGAGCAGGGCAGCCTCTCAAAAAAAAAAATACCCAAGAATTTAGAGAAGATTTATTAAAATATCTTGGGTTTCAAGTCCACATTTTGCAGTTCCTGTATCTAAAAAGTTAAAAAAGTATTTCGTGTTATTGGCTTTATTTTTAAATTGATAATTTATAAATTTGGTCTACAAACAATAAAAATAGTGACTTACGTGTCAACTGAAATAAGTTTCTTTTCCCCATTGTCAGGGGCATAGTTCCAAGTTGTTTCAATAATTCCAATGTAATAATGCTTATCTTTTGCCCAGGCTGTGGTACTATAGAAAAATAGAAAAATACTCAGCCACAAAATCTTCATTTTTTTTCCCTCTCTTGGAGCCGAGAAGCAATGAAGTGAAATCAGAAGCAGGCAATTTTATAAATAAGGCTTTCTTCCTTTATTTGCTTGATTGACACAATTTAATGTTGCATAAGAGTAAATTGTTTCATTAAAGCAAATAACATTTTCCAGTTCAGCTCAGTTCTCGTAAACCCAGGAAAAAAAACAACTCGCAGCTTTCCATTGCCAAACTTCTCTGATTACAAATAAAAAGTCAACAATTATTGCTGGAGGGATTAGAGTGTGCATGACTGTGTGCCTCTCCCATCACTGTGTAAATTCCAGGAGGGCAGAGACCATCTCTAAATGCTCCTTTTGTTCCTCCAACAATATGCCACAGTACAATGCCCTGGATGCTGTGAACTTCTAATAAATCAGAATGAAAATTATGCAGAATGGACCAAAACATGTGGTTCTTGCCTTTTGAAAAGCCTAATAATATTTAATTGCTACTTTAATATATGAGACATGATTGATTTCTAGCATGACAAATTTAAGTACCCAAAACTAAAAATTTTATTTTGAAGAGTTTATCTATTTTGTAAGCTCTGAACACATCTGCATAGCAAGTTTACCAGATAATTCTGTATTGCTATATGCAAATCAATAGGAGAGCATAATAGATGTTGATAATTCTGTTTTTAAAAGATTTTTATTAAAAATACAGTGAACATACAATATTATATTAGTTTCAGGGGTTCACCATAGTTATTCAACATTTATATACCTAAAGGAGTGATCACCATGATAAGTCAAGCAACCATCTGACACCATATGATGCTATCACAGCATTATTGACTATATTCCCCATGCTGTACATTACATCCCCATGACTTATTTGTTTTATACCTGGAAATTTAGACCTTTTATTGCCCTTTACCTTTCCCCCACCTTTTTTAATTTTTCAATTACACTTGATATTTAGTATTATTTTATATTAATTTCAGATGTATAGCATAGTGGTTAGACATTTATATAATTTAAGAAGTGACCCCCCTGGCTAGTCCAGTACCCACCTGGCACTATACATAATTATTACCATATCGTTGACTATATTCCCTATGTTTTACTTTACATTCCATTGACTGTTTTGTAACTACAAATTTGTACTTCTGAATCCCTTCACCTTTTTCACCCTGCCCCCAACTCCCTCCCATCTATCACCCCAACAAATCTAGTACCCATCTGACATCATACATAGTTATTACAATATTATTGATTATATTCCTTATGCTATATCCTACTTCCCCATGACTACTTTGTAACAACCAATTTGTACTCTTAATCCCTTCACCTTTCTCCACCCACACTCCCAAACCCCATCCCATCTGGCAACCATCAAAATGTTTTCTGTGTCAATGTGTTTGTTTCTGTTTTGTTCGTTTATTTTGTTCTTTATATTCCACATATAAGCAAAATCACATTGGATCTGTCTTTCTCTGGCTGATATACTCCACTCAGCAAAATACCCTCCAAGTCCATCCATGCCATCACAGATGGCAAGAACCCATCCTCTTCCACAGCCGAGCAATATTCCATTGTATATACTATGTACCATCTCCTCTTTATCCATTTATCCATTGACAGGCACCCAGGCTGCCTCCACTTCTTGGCGGTTGTAAACAATGCTACAATGAACATACATGTATGGATGGCCACATCTTCTCGAAGTAGCCTTGTTGGGCTTCTTCAGATAAATACTCAGATGGGATTATTGGGTCCTTCTTTGTCTCTTGTTATAGCCTTTGCTTTAAAGTTTGTTTTTTCTGATATAAGTATTGCTACCTCAGATTTCAAAAAAAAAATTTTTTTTTTAAGATTTTATTGGGGAATCAGGGAAGGGGAACAGACAAGTTGCTGTCCTTTGTTCTTCAGTCTAGTTGTGGAGGATGTCGCTTCACTGGCCCATGTTAGTACTGTGATCATTGCACTCTTCCCAGCTGAGGCAGATCAGTCGCCGGCCATTGGATGGCCGCTCACAGCAGCTCACGGCAGCTCACACCGGCTGCCAGCTGCTCACGCTGGCTGCCGGCCACTCACGGTAGCTCACGGCAGCCCACTGCAGCCTACACCATCACCAGCAACTCATGGCAGCCCAGCTCCAGGTCGATCTGTTGTTTGCCATCTTAGCCGTAGAGGGCGCAGCATCACTGGCCCACGTGGGATCCGAACCGGTGGCCCTGCTGCTCAGAGCTTGTGCTCTAAAGCCAATTCTTAATCAATTAGCCACTTGGCCAGCCCGACCCCAGGTTTTTTTGTTTTTGTTTTTAGCTGAGCTATCCTGCCACCTGTTGGCAGCTCAGCAGCAGCTCAGCTTGGGCCACGAATCGAACCGGCGACCCTGTTGCTCAGAGCTCACACTCTTGAGTTGGCTCTTAATGAACTGAGCCACTCAGCTGGCCCTACCCCAGATTTTTTTAAAATTTCCATTTTCATGAAATATCTTTTTCTATTCTTTTACTTTCCATCTGTGTGTGTCTTCTGATCTGTCTTGTAGGCAGCATATGTAAGAATTTTGTTTTCTTATCCATTCAGCCCTCTTATGTCTTTTGATTGGAGCATTTAATCCATTTACATCGAAAGTAATTGTTGCTATGTAGCTATTTCCACTTTATTATTCATAATTTTGATTTTTTCTTTTCTTTTCTTTTTTTTCTTCTTTTTTTTTTTTTTGTCTTAAAGAAGTCCCTCTAACATTTCTTGTAATACTGGTTTTGTGGTGATGAACTTTTTTAGCTTTTCTTGTCTGGGAAGCTCTTTATCTGTCCTGTTTTAAATGATAGCCTTGCTAAGTAGAGTACCCTTGGTTGTAGGTCCTTACTTTTCATCACATTGAATATTTTCTGCCAATCCCTTCTGGTTGCAAAGTTTCTGTTGAGAAATCAGCTGACAACCTTATGGGAACTCCCTTGTAAGTAACTAGTTGCCTTTCTCTTGGTGCTTTTAGGATTCTCTCTTTGTCTTTAACCTTTGCCATTTCAATTATAATGTGTGCAGGTGTGGGCCTGTTTAGGTCCATCTTGTTTGGGACCCTGCACTTCCTGGGCTTGTATGTTTATTTCCTTCACTGGGTTAGGAACGTTTTCAGTCATTCTTTCCTCAGATAGGTTCTCAATCCCTTGCTTTCTCTCTTCTCCTTCTGGTAACCCTATGATGCAAATGTTGTTACACTTGATGTTTTCCCAGAAGTCTCTTAAACTATCCCTATTTTTTTGGATTATTATTATTATTATTATTATTTTGCCATTCGAACTGGGTATTTTCTGCTACCTTATCTTCCAAATTGCTAGTTTGATCCTCTGTTTCATCTAGTCTACTGGTGTTTCCTTCAAGTGCATCCTTCATTTCAGTTATTATATTCTTCACTTTTGACTTATTTTTTTTTTATGGTTTCTATGTCCTTTTGTATGCTTGCCATCACTCTGTTAAAGTTCTCACTAAGTTTCCTGAGCATCCTAATAACCATTGCTTTGAACTCTCTATCTGGTAGGTGCTTGCCTCTATTTCATTTAATTCTTTTTCTGGAGTTTTTCTTCTGCTTGATTTGGGACATATTTCTTTGTTTCCTCATTTTGTCTATCTTTCTGTGTTTGTGTCTATGTATTAGGTAGATCTGCTATCTCTCCCAGTCTTGGTTGGGTGGCCTTATGTAGTAGGCACCCTGTGGGGCCCAGTGGCACAGTCTTCTTGGTCACCTGCTTCTTGTGCTCCACGAGTGTCCCTTGTATGGGTTGTGTGTGCCCTCCTGTTATAGTTGATCCTTGATTGCTATTGGCACATCAGTGGGTGGGGTTGGCCCTCAGGCTAACTGGCTGTGGGGTTTGGCCCCATCCACAGCTTATGAGCTGCTCTGCAGGAGGCTGACCCCACTGAGTAGGATTTGTGCCAGCAGGATCTGGTTCCTGTCAGATTGCTCTTTGTGTGTGCTGCTTGTGGGGTAACTTGGTGGTGCTCTGCTTTGGTCTGAAGCCGACCTCCAAGTATGTTGATTCTAGGGCTTCTTGGGAGGGGCTCTAGTGCAGGCCAAGGTCACTAGACTGCTTGTGACCATCTAGGGAGTACCTGTGACCATCTGGGGAGCTACAAAATGGTTTTTTTGCTGCCTTGCTAAACCTGGAGGCGTGTGGGAGAGACCATGCTGTGAACTGAGGATGGCTGCCACCAATACCAGGCGTGGGGGAGCTATGCAAAAAGCCAGGACACCCCAAGGCCTGCTGCCACCTGCCAGCTCCCTTAAGTTTCAGCCACCAATAAAACCTCATGTGGTTTTACAAGTTGGGAGAGGCAAGGTCTCAGGGAGTCACTAGAGTGGGAAGAGTTATATTCACCAGGTTAATGTAAATTCTGGTTTGGTGCCAGTGCTGAGCCTGCAGCTACTCAGCAAAAGTCTCAGAGCACACCTGAGTCCAGTCACTGCCCACCTGGGGCCTGTGGACTTTGACAGTTTTCCAAGAAATAGTGCAATATAGACAGGGCTGGCTGCTAGCCAAGAAAGTGTCTCCAGTGTTGGAGGAGTTGGGTGGGCCAAGGTCCCAGAGGAGCTCA
>NW_017732286.1:590381-592432 GCF_001890085.2 Hipposideros armiger | reverse complement strand
CCACCCTCATCAACTTACATTTCACTTGAGAGAGACTGACAATGTACAAATGAAGAGTAAGATACCTAGTATTAGCTGCAAGTGCTATGGAGAAAAATAAATCAGGGAAGAAGAATAATGAAAACAGCAGGATAAAGATCAAAATCTGATGCCCCACTTGACCTCAAGCAAGATACTTAACCCCAGCCTCAGCTTCCACATCTGTAAAATCTCAGGCTCCGAGAGCTGTTGTCCATATTCACTATTAAAGCACATAGTAGAGATGCTCCTCTCATCAGCTAGTAATAATCTTAACTAATTGTCCTGATATAGAAAACTGAGTCATAGCACCCAGGATGTCCCAAGACCTCCTTCTAAAGTTAACTTCAATGACTGTGCCCTGCTGTCCACTGAGAGGACTTGAGAGGGACCAAAATCTTGCCCAGGCTCCACTGGCCAAACTCTGTGCCTTGCAAGATGCTATTCCTTTTAGAAACTGGTTCACACTGGGAGGGCATCTTTCAGTGGTTCATTCTCTAAAAGAGGGCACTGTTTTCTCATGGGCACAAAGTAGCTTTCTGGGCATTTCCTTTCTCCTTCTCTACTCCATGTTCAAACTCATCTCTGTGGGTTGAAAAGATGGTGATCAGAGCCCAGCAACAATTCTTGAAGTCACTACTTCCAACAAATTCTACCCCAGAAAAACTGCTCAGATAGTTACTGAAGGCTCCTGAATGCATACTTGCAGCCTCCCTCATCTTGGTGATGAAATGAAATGGTTAAACAGTAACACCCTTGACCACTGCAAGTGAAAGTTTTATGGTGCAATGCAGGAAGGGTCATAAAGTCCATATTTCTGTCTTGTTTTGTGGTAGTTGCCATTCCCCTAAAAAAAAACCAAAAAACGTGTAATTGCTCTGTGGCAGGAAGTAGGGAGAATGTTCTGAACCTCAGGCCAGTCTAAATAAGAGGGAGAGGCCACTGAGGGCTAATAAGCAACCAGCCATTGACAGAGTCCTTTAACACTATAAGCCTCCTTACAGTGATTCTAGAATTGATACCTAAACGTGAAATTTGAACAATGTTGCTAGTGAGAATTTCTGCATTCAAAGAAATGCATCAGGACCAGCATAGACTGGGGTGAGACAAGAAGGCAGGGGGCCCACCAGGAGAGGCTCAGCAGACTTAGAGCACTGCAAAAAATAGAAGAGAGGAATCTCAATTAGACCAAACAGCCTGTCCTCTTAGCTGTGCCTGTCAGTAAGTAGTTCTTTACCTCAGACCTCCAGGTATACCTTTATGGTTTGTTATAAATGACTATCATACACCTAAGTTAACTGTTCAGTAAATTGGGTTACGCAGCACAAGTTTTAATTATTTTCCACAATTTCTTTTCTTGTCATCTTAAATATTCCTAGACTGGGTGGATCTTATATTCATTTAGCAATCGAGATTCTGGGGCTGATAATAGTTATAATCAAAGAAACAATTGTTCTTACAGAATATTGCTTCAGCTTTATTTCTGTCTGGCAAGATGCAAACTCTCCTTACCTCCATTTTCCTGCTTGTACCTAGTAGTTTCTTGCTAATTCATGAGAACTGACTTTTAACCTCTCCTCCATGATATCAGAATTATTAAGTAACAAACCACCAAGGACAGCTTTTCACTTTGTGACGGGAAACACGAAGTATTATGTAAAATAGCAGGTCATTCTGTCCATGACCAGTCAGACTACCACAGTGCTATCTTTTTCACAGAAAATTGTGTAACTGCGGAATTTTATTGGCGAGTGTGGTCATGTACAGAACTTTAGTAATGAGTCTACTGACTTGACCAAGCACAGTGCAAGCATGGCTGATCTCTTCTCCGCCATTGGTCAGTTCATGACTATTTAGGGAGTAATGACACAGATAACTCTTTGGTGGCTCCATTCCCTTTGGCTGCCCGTAAGTGGGCCAAAGCCCTGCTCACCATTTCCTGGCATGTACAGGGTCACAGGAAGGGAAGGGAGAAATCTAATCTAGCAGAAGCCTTGATGGTGCTGACATCCAGAGAGCTATGCGAAAGGGGA
>NW_017732286.1:583046-586176 GCF_001890085.2 Hipposideros armiger | reverse complement strand
TTTTTTTTTTTAATGTCGCAGTTTAGGGTAAAGTCTTGGATTGGGTATTTTCTTTTCTGAGCTAGACTTCAGTTTGCATCTGCTCTATTGATCCCTCTTGCCTACCCCCACTGCCATTTGTTGAAAGCTTAGTTACACCCCTAGACTCTACTCCAGTGACACAATTTACAGAAAGAAGAAGCAGCTCACACATAAAATTTACCAAGAAAACTTTTATTTCAACCTAGCTTTCCTAGTAGTTTGCTATGAAAGTCTAGCCGGCCTCTAGGACTACTTCATCCCCAGAGTTTTTCTTCTTTAACAGCTTTAGCTGTGATTCAGGGAGGTATTTCTTTCTTTTTTTTTTTTTAAGCTGAGCCATCCTGCCACCTGTTGGTAGCTCAGCAGCAGCTCAGCTCCGGCTGGGAATCGAACCGCTGTTGCACAGAACTCAAACTCTTGAGCGAGCTCTTAACCAATTGAGCCACTCAGCTGGCCCTCAGGGAGGTATTTACGCTGTAGAAAAAAAAAAGAGTTTCATAAAGTTCTAAGTTGGAACATTAAACTGAAAAAATTGCATACCTTTAAGGAAAAATGCAAAGTTGAGATAAGTGTTAGGAACATCCTTAACAGGACTATCATTGCTTTTGCAACACAAAGTTTACTTATTAAATCAATAATCACATTGCTGTCACTTTTCCATGTGGACAGAAGTCCTGAAGAATGAACCAAGTTTGGTTTTATATTATTTGAAATACAGAATCTAGTTTCCCAAAGAAGCGATGTTATAAATGGGGTGATTCTTTCTTAAACATAACAAAGTCTCCTCTACTAAGAATGAATGTGAACAATTATAGGAATAAGAGTAATAAGTATTATTATTATGTTAGTAATAATGTTATTGTTGGTATTAATATGATTGTGTAGGTAAAAATGAGATTGAGGGATAATAAGCTTCTGTTTTTGTAAGAAATGTCATCCTTATATTCAAGAGGGTTCTGAGGAACCGTCCACTCTGACCCTCCTCCCCCCTGCTTCAACTGTTCTGCTCCTTCAGTCCCACAAGGCACCCACAGAAAAAACATCCACAGAACTTGACAGCTGCAAAGCATATTTAAAAATAGCATATGGTGATTCCAGGAGAAAATAGTGGCTGTGGGGAAGGCTCCCTGAGTTCTCCCCTGGAAATCGCTGCAATTTGAACTGCTGTAACTCATCAAACGAACCCTCTACTCGTCACACAGAGCAGCTAAGAGACTTGTACACCAATTACTTGAAGGTGGACAGATGGGCAAGTGGGGGAAGAGGGAGGCGAGATGCAGGGAGGCAAAGCTGCACTCCTGGCTGCTGAGACATTGAGAGAGCNTTCTTGTTCTCTCACAACATTGAATGAAGTAGAAATCAAAGCATATGATTTTTAAAAATGAAAGAGACTCACAATACTAGAATTATTTTACAAAAGATTAAAAAATAACTTATTCACGAGGCTTGATTACATAGCACTTCAATATATGACTTTCTTAAAGCATTTTCCTCCCTTATCATCCCTAACCTCACCTCTTGCTTCTATGCTGGGGTAACACAGTCTGCATAGCACTTAACACTTTGATTTGTGCCCAGTTCCTAATTTATAAAAGTTGACTGTGTGAGGTCATGAAGAGGTCGGTGCCACTGAAAGAAGTTTGTTGTCACTCACAGTTGCCCTAGAAGGAGAGACACACACATCATGCATGGCCACATGACGAAGCACCAGAAGGTTTTTTAGGAGGCAGAAGCAGGAGCCTGGAGGAAGCATAGGTCTCAGCCTTTCTGGGGAGTCTTGTGGGAAGGGCAAGACAGGGCAGAGTAAACAGTTTAGTTTGACTAGTTTTAATAATCCCAGCAGGCTTTGGGGCAGAGGGACTGTCTTTAGTTGCCTGGTACTTGGCTTTGGTTGATTTAGGGCAGTGGAAATATTAGTTTGGTATATGAGAGTTAGATAGAGGTGGTTGGGGGTATGGACTCAGGTCGGTTAGTTTGCATATGAAAGTCTGGCTCACCAGATAAGTTTGTTTACTATCTCTAGGAATTAACAAGCCCTGGGAGGGGCAGTCTCTCCCAGATAGCAAGTCCCCCCCCCCCACCAAGATGTCAAAGCATCACAAAATATTAAAAATTAAAAACATGATTAATACATATTTCATGTCAGAACTATCTCCTCAATTAGGCTGGGCCTCCTGGGAGCCAATGACTATGCCGTGAATTGTATTGAATCTCAGGCACTTAGGATAGTGTTTAATACATAGTTTAATAAATATTGAGAGAATAAATAACTATTAACTATAATAACAGTCACTAATGTTTATTAGATGAGTACTGTGCCAGCACAGTACCAAGGTCTGTATAAATTGTGCTTCATTTGAGCCTCACAACAACCTATTAGATAGATGTATTTGTTTTTATTATTACTGCTGTAACAGATTGCCATAAACTTAGTGGCTTAAAACAACATAAATTTATTATCTTGCAGTTCTGTGTGTCAGAAGTCTGACACATATGTCAATGGGCCAAAATCAAGGTGTCAGTGAGGCTGCATTTTTTTTTTTTGGAGGCTTTAGGGGAGAACCAACTTCCCCGTCCATTCCACTTTCAAGGGGTTGCCCACATTCCTTGGCTTGTGGCCCCTTCCCATCTTCAAAGCCAACAATGGAAGGTAGAGTCCTTACATTGCATCACTCAACCTTTTCTTCTGTCTCCCTCTTCTATTGTATTATTAAGGACATGCTGTGATGATCCTGGATGATCTCTTTATTTTAAGGTTCGTTGATTAGCAACTTTAATTTCATCTGCAATTTAATTCATCTTTGCCATTTAAGATAACATACTCACATGTTCTAAAGATTAGGATGTGGACATCTTTGGGGGGCCATTAATTTGCCTATAGAATACCACAAAAGGTATTATTTTATTATTATTATTATTATTGTCTTCATTTTGATTGCAAACAAACTTGGAGAGTAAATAAATATGGTAATTTATTCACTTAAAAGTAAAGAAGATGGGCATATATTATTGGTCTTTTAAAAAAAGTGTTTATAAATCTACTCAGAAAATCATATTATGAACAAAGTTTTGTTGGTAAGACTAGAACTTGAGCCAAAGAGTGTATATT
>NW_017732286.1:578910-579786 GCF_001890085.2 Hipposideros armiger | reverse complement strand
GGAAGAGGGAGGCGAGATGCAGGGAGGCAAAGCTGCACTCCTGGCTGCTGAGACATTGAGAGAGCGGGGAGGGCTCCGAGAGCAGATGGGAGAGTGTTCCCGCGGCGGGCTCCCTGTGCCTCATGGCCGGCCTAGAGAGCAGCAAGAGTGCGACAGTTTGCAGTCTGAGGCAGAAACCTCCGGCCAGGTGAGTGGGGAAGAGAGAGACGTGCGTGCAGAGGTGCGGTCTGCACCCGTAGCTGTGGAGCTCTGGGACCCCAGGAGACAGAGCGGAGAGCGCTGCAGCGGCAGGGTGGGCTCAGTCCCTGCGCCCACCTGGTCCCGCCGGGAGTGCAACGGGAGCTCCATGGCGCGCAGACTGAGGCAGAAGCCTCAAACCAGGTGAGCGGGGAAGAGGGAAGTGAGATGCATGGAGACACAGCCCACACCCGCAGCTGCGGAGGCGCGGGACCCTAGAGGCAGAGCGGAGAGCGCTGCAGCGGTAGGGTGGGCTCAGTCCCTGCGCCCCCGCGGTTTCTCCGGGAGCACAGCAGGAGCTCGACTGGAACGTCTGAGGCAGAAGACAGCTCAAAATGGCAGTGGGACTTCTTTTTTTTCCTTTTTCTTCAGAAAAAAGCCAAAAAACACCGGAAAGAATAGAAACCACCCCCACCCCTTCCTAAAAACCTTGGGCCCCCGCCATGCCAGAGTCTTAAGCTGACCCCTGAAGAGAGGAGTAGGGTCAGATGACAGAGGCGCTCCTACTCCCAGGGGGTTGAGAAACTCTGCATGAGAAGAGGCTGCAGAGTGTGAGCCTACATACCACACCCCCACCTCTCCTGCAAGGCTGGGGAGGCAGGGCAACTTCAGCTGCTGAGTCAGCTGCTGAGTCACTCA
>NW_017732286.1:569634-574261 GCF_001890085.2 Hipposideros armiger | reverse complement strand
AACAACAACAATAATTATAAAGAAGTATGACTGATTGGATGAGGGAAAGCAATTCAGACAGAAGATATAAAGAGACGAAGAATAGATAAAAACAGAAACAGATGGTAATAATAATAAAAATTTACTGTAAAGCCAGTTGACACCTAGTACCACATTTTTGCTTTATAAAAACTGTTGGAGGAATGCTAAAATTAGGAAGCTACCATTTGTAACCTTCAATTGATTTTACAAATCAATTTGTAAAAATTGATTTGGGCAAGGATCATCAATGGATCCTTTTTAAAACTACAAGGTGAAAAATTCCTGGAGAATAAAATGTGTTTTAAAAAAATCACTTCACAGATTACTTAGTAATTACAATAGGAAGATGATACTTTTAAAATGGAGAGAATGGTATACATCACCTGAATAAAGTTATCAAACTTAACCTCGCCAATATTAGGACCTGTTGACATCAGGTACCTCTTTCTGTGATGTGTGAGAAGTACACAATATCACCTATGTAATATTCTTGTCAAAGATTCCTGACATGGATTCAGTTATTAGGAAACTATCAGGTCAATGCAGAATATGTAACATTCTACATAACAACTGGCCTGGACCCTTCCAAAGTAAAATGTCATGAAAAATCAAGGCAAAAAAAATGGGAGGGGGTCAGAAGGCCTCTCCTGATTTTAGGAAAGATTTATGAAAACGGCAACCAAATGCCATGTACAGACAAATAGATCTTTGGTTTAAAGGAAAAAAAAAACAGTTATAAAAAGCATTTTGGGGACACCTGGGTAATTTTAATGGATTGTACATTAGGTTGCATTATTAAATTAATGTTAACTTTGGGGGTGTGATAATGTTATTGTGGTTGAGGCAAAGTTTGTCCTTATTCTTAGAATGCACATGCTTTAGTATTTAGGAGTGAAGAGTCATGATGTTTGCAATTTACTTTCAATTGGATTAAGGAAAAAATCAACAATGTACATATATACATATATAGAGAAAGCAAATGTAGCAAAATGTATATGANCTTACTGTTCTTTAAATATGATTTTAAGTGATTTGATTATTAGCAAGGTTAGATATCTTTATAGGTTCAATTGTCATTTATATTTCATGTTCTATGAATTGTCTGTTCAAATCCTTATGCATGTATTATATGAATCTGGAAATTAGATTTAACTCCAGAGTATCTTTTATCAGATCAGGAATAGTTACAGAAGTTTGGTATAGAAAATAAAACCATAGTTTCTTGATCATCTCAAAACAGTAACCTTTTTTTTTTGGTAATTAATTAATTCTTTTATTTATTTATTTATTTTATTTTATTTTTAAATTAGTTTTAGGTGTACAACACAGTGCAATAGTTATACTTTTTACCCCTCAAAGTGACAATCCTCCTCTCCCCAAAACTGTAACCTTTGAATGAAAGAGTGGTGTGTCACATCATGTAAATGGTATGTAAGGATAAGGTATCCTTATATAAACATTAAGTTTATTTAAATATAATTACTTCTAATTAATTTGGCTTACCTTTTCGATTACAGTGTAAGTGCTTTCCATTCCATCGGTAATGTGACTGCTAACATGGCAATGAAATAACCAGGTTCCAACATCTTTTGGAAACATTTTTACAGTTCGATAGACTCCAGGAGGAAGGTCATAAACATCAGAGCGAAACAGCCCAGAATCCTCAACAAGGAGACAAAACACCATTAAATAGCTTATAAAAGGTATCAGTCAGTCACTTACTCATCTTATCATTTGCTGTAACTCACCAAACCTAATAGACTTTGTTAGATGACAATTAGAAAGCATTAGATGCCTATCTGCATACAATTGAGACTTTGGAGGAGGAACAAGTCCCAGAACATTTCAGTGACAGCTACAGGGAAACATCTCACTCTAAAAGGGTTTCTGTGTCAGTGTTGGTGTTAGAGACCTTGTCAGCATCTCCTACAGGGGAATAGTGTAGATTTCAGGAAACATCCCATTTCAGAAATCCCAAAGGTTTTAACTGAAACATTTCTAACTTGGGATGTTGGTGACGTGAAAATGATCATTTCTCTGTATGCAGGTAATCAGGAAAAACTCATGATTACGGGAAGGAGAAGACCTCACCTGGCTCCTGCAGCTATGTCTGCCCTCTGGGGATTGGAGTTGAGGGCTGAGGGCCTGAATGGCTAATTTCTCTCCTAAGCAGAGAACCTGATATTTAGACCACCTCCTTTGTAGTCTACTTTGATTTTGAAAGAAGAAGTCCAGGGTCCTGGCCTGAATAGATTAGAAAGAGTTTAAGAGGGTGATGAATTGTCCTGCATAATAAAATGGCAGGTATTTGGATGATAGGGGATATAATGGAAAGTGCAGCTCAAGACAGAGTCCAGAATAATTTGGAGAGAGAAGAGATGTCAAGAGTCTGGAGAGACAGAATGCAGAGAAAGAAGTCCTGAGGATGAGAGTAAAAATCGGGAGAGCCAGAGGTTCTCAGTGATGCATGGTGAAGCGATAATTGAAGGCAGGGGTATGTAACATCAAATGGTAAGTGCTTTCAGTGTGCAGTACTGAAAAAACAAAAGCCCTCATTTACTCCCAAGCTTTCACTAAAAGTCTGTGGCTTATAATGACCTTGACTTTGGGGTTGCTTAGGGGAATCAAAGGACATGGGGTGTGTTCCATTTTGAAACTGTGTAGGTGCCTGACCACTGCGCTGTACATCTGAAGCTGAATACTATTCAATGTCAACTATAATTTAATATATATATATAGTCACAGGATGTGGAGTACAGCATAGGGAATAGAGTCAATGGAATTGTAGTAGATATATACGATGTCAGAGGGGTAGTAGATTGGGGACGAGGGTTATCACTTTGTGAAGGATGTAAATGTTTAACTATTACATTGTTTTGTACACTTGAAACTAATAAAAAAAATGAAACTGTATGGAGCGATAAGAAAATACCAGCCACAGGAGGTGAGAGGCAAGGGACATGAGCAGCAGCAGGAAACGACAGCTGGCTGCAGCTAGAAGAAATGCAGGCCCTGAAGACTCCCTGGAGACACTGGAAGGTAAAGGAGGAAGGCCGAGCCATTGCCCACTGGATGCAAAGTGGGGACTCAAGTGATTGCTAGGTAGGAAGATTAATTTTGCATCTAAGGTGACAATAATATGGGTGACAAAGATACATTTAGAGAATTTAGAGAACAATGATGAAACTATTTTAACTAGAAATTGACGATTGTCCAAGGCACAAGTAAATGGGCAGTGTGTGCCTGAAGCTGTGGCAACTGAGGAACAGGCGGTGACTGTCTGGCTTGTCGCAAGACCAAGTTAGTAACCCCAGAGGGCTGCTCTGCTGCCCCCAGGAGTTCAGGGTAGGTAAAGCCCAGTAAGTGCATCAATGCTGGAGTCATTAAATTCCACCTCAAGGGGAAGGGGAAGACTGTGATCATCTGTGAGGAGTTTAGAGAAAGTAGCCAGTGTTGGGACCAGGTGGTACGAGGCTCCAGAGTATAAACAGGGTCATTCCTAAGAAAGGCAGTTTTCTGATGAGGCTAAGGGTGAGGGGTTCTGGCATGAGAGCCAGGAGTTCAAATTCTACTCCTACCACTTCCATGCTTGCAGAAACATTCGTTATCTTGTTAATCCTTCATTTCATTCCGCTATAAAATGGTGATAAAATAGTACCTGTCTTGCAGGGAAGTTGTGAGGGTTCAATGAGAAATCCATGCAAAGTACTAAGCATAGCACCTGGCACATAAGAAGTACTTAATAAAGGTTAGCTATAATTATCATTAGAGAAATGCTACCATAAATTCCACTTAATTTGACACCTGATATTATAATCACTTATATGTCTGTTGCCTCTGAAAGAAAGCTCTCTGATTTCCTTTCATCTGCACACAACACTTGGCATGGTTCTAGGAATATCAGAAGCATTTGCCAAACTGGACTGATCTGAACATCAAAATATTGTATAGAACAATAACCAGATTTTAAATCTCTCTCTCTTTTGTTCTAAGTTTTAAAGTTTGATATAAACAGTTCTGAACTTAATAACAACCCAAATATCTATCTAGGCTTCTCCTTAAACTATATGGAGAGTGTAGATGGACGTATAGAAAGGTCATGATTGTTGGACCTGGGTGATGGTTAAAGGGGTTCATTCATGATACTATTCTGTCTACCTTATTCTATAAAATTCCCTATAATGAAAATAGTCTTTAAGCCAAAAAAAAAGTTTAAGAGGAATAAATTTGTTTACTAAAGGATAGGAAAGAAAGTGACACACCAGTAAAACTTTGTGTGAATTAAGCCATGCACACTCATTTAATTTATTTCTATGATAGTGCCTGAGAGGTAAAGAAGCTATGAACATAGTACATCTAATATTCAGGAAAGCTTTGTGTGAAACTTCTATCAGTGTGGAAAAGATGGACTGTATTATGCTAAGTGGTTGAATTAAATGATGGAGGTGTCTAATGTATAAAATATAATTGGTCCTCAATTATACATTAATATTTACATAAGGGATTAGGATGGGAAATAAATAAAATGCTCCTTAATACTAAATTGGAGATGCAAAAGGAAAAGGATAAAATTGAAAATCTTATTGTGAATTCGAGAATGGCCAGT
>NW_017732286.1:536860-567764 GCF_001890085.2 Hipposideros armiger | reverse complement strand
GGCCGGCCCGGAAAATTTTTTTTTAAAGTTGGGATAGAAAGGGTACAACTAAAGATGAGTATTGATGTCTTATTTACTTATTGAGTAAAATCAGATGAGAGTGAGACATGCACTTCATGTAGTCACAAGCATTTATCAAATGTCCATGGGACATAAAGAGCTAAATGTATTAATTATTTACTTGTACCCGCTATGTTATAGATGGTATGTATTGAACCTCAGTTCTGGCTTGGTTGTTTCCTTCTCAGTCCTGTTAACTTGCCATACTAGTTTACATGGTACCACAGCAATAAATGGAGCTACCCAGGATTCTTACCTTGAATTCAAAGCTGTGGCCGTGAAAATGAACTGTGTGCAGGTCATATATACCTCCCAAGCCAATCAGATAGAAATTCACTTCATCCCCAACGTGAAACGTCAGACCTTGGTTATTTCCAAACATTCTTCCGTTAATTGCTGTGGATGGGCAAGGTTTATTATATTCAACAGGGATTTGAAATAATGTGACTTTAAAATTAAAAAGAAAAACACCTTATAGAAAGTATGGTGGATATTTTCAGAGGCCATGAGGATTTTAAAGCCAGCCTAAAAAAGCGGTTGAACTTGACCAAGCCATCCATTCATGGATGTGTCTAATGCTAGAGAGTTTTTCTTGCCTGACGAAATGAGAGACTGACTTTGCTTTAAGACAATCAGGTTGGACAAGAATATTTCATAACTAAGAATATTTAATCAGTGGATACTTAAATATGTCTATATACTTAAGGTATATTTAAAATTATCACAAGAGGCTTAAAATATTGGGAGCATGTGTTCCAATTTAACTGCCTTAAATCAGACCTTTGTCATCTGTTGCTGGTATGGCTGGAATGGCCATTTGCCTGAGGTCCATACCTCTTATCTCTCCCCTTCTCCAATCCTCTATATAAGTATGGTTTTCAAAGGGTAATAAGAAGAAAACATTAAAATTAAAAATACATATATATATATATATATATATATATATATATGCTCCTTTTTACTTTTCTATTTTGTGTGCATCTTTTGAAATGCATTAGTACAGTGGTACAAAATATATAATTTATAACCATATACCAATGGAGGTAGGGTTCTAACATTTTTAGCTGATGGAGAGATATAATAGAAAAAGCTAGGAGACTCTGCTTTAGATCATGTAGCCTAGGAATCTTCTTAAAATGCAGATTATGATTGACTAGATCTATGAAGCCAAAAATTCTGCATTTCTAACAAACTTCCAAGTGCTGCTGATGCTGCTGATCCATGGACCACACTTGAAGCACAAGTGCCTCAATGACTCCCAGAATTGTTCCTGAAACATACATCTGTTACTCTCTCTACATCTATTACAGGGGCTCAGTGCCCCTGGTGCCTTTAGCACAGTGGTTCTCAACAGGATTTTGTCCTCTAAAGGTTGACTGGAAACATTTTTAGTTGTTACAACTTAGGGAAAGGTGCTACTGGCATCTATGAGGTAGATACAAGGGGTGCTGCTAAATATCTTACAATGCACAGGTCAGCCCCCCATAACAAAGAGTTATCCAGCCCAAAATGTCAATAGTGGCAAGCTTGAGAAACCCTCACTTAGATCAAGTCTACATTCATAGCAGGATAGTCAAGGTCTTCCACAATTTTGTTGGCTCTTTTCTTTCCAGGTGCTATGTGACTTAGCTCACATGCTTCTGTCTACCTGAAATGTCATTCCCCTTCTTTTCTACTAGTCAGATTTTTATGCATCCTTAAATATTCCCCTCATGAAGCCTTTTTTGACCTTCAAATACGAATTTAAAAGACAGCTCTGTGTCCACATTTCTTGTACAGCATCCCTCCAAGGCACTCTTGTGTTGTAGCAATGCACAAGTCTGCCACCCCTACACTGCCAACAACTTAAGAGATGTCCCATCTTATGGGCTTTGTGTCTCCTTAGGACCTAGTACGGTGCTTTGTGCCCTCTGCAATTCTTTTTAAAAGACGATGATTAGAATAGATGTAGTTCTTGAATTGATTTGAATTTACATATATTCTTGGGGGGAAAAAACTAAGAAATTGAAAATGATTGTACTTGTATTTGGATTTGCCTTAGTAAGGGTTTCCTTAGCTAGTCACCTCCCTGAGCCTCCTCAGATGAAAGGCTTGGGACCAAAAGTTTGACAAATTAAGATTGTGATTAAGTGAGATTGTTTGTGTGCTTTTTATTTGAATAACTGTCTTATTACTGTGATTCTAGATAGGGGAGGTCATAAATAGAATGAGCATTGTCACACTCAACCTAGAAAAGAATTTTGGTTAACAAGCATGGGGTTTTTAAAAGCTCTGCCTGTGCAGGTCATTTGGTAATGGTGGTGGGGAAGACTGGGTGGGGCCATGTGCTCTTCCGTTTGCCCCAAATCTCACCTGTCCCTGTGTTCATCCAGGTAAAATGTTATTTATAAAAGTGTGTGGTAAGGCCCTCCAGAAATGGTAACTGATATTCTTGGGTTTCCATTGCCTGCATGGCTCCAGAGGCACTGGAATTTGCCACGCTACTAAGATAGCAGTCTACCGTCCACAGGCCAGATCCAGCCCACCCACTGCATTTTTCTATGGCCCATGAGCAAAGAATGGTTTTTAAACTTCTAAATAGTTGAAAAAATACATTAAAAAAAAGAAAATATTTGAAAGTTATATGAAATACAAGTTTCAGTGCCCATAAATAAAGTTGTGTTGGCTCCCAGCCACATCCAGTTGTTTCTGTCTTGTCTCTTGGGGGCTTTGGTGTCTTGATGGCGAGTACAAGACAGCCTGTGGCAGAGACCGTACAGTCTACAAGTCTGGATTCTTTCCTATCCAGCCTTTTATAGAAAAAGTTTGTTAACCTCTAGTCCAAGTGTTATACTCCCCAACTATATGTGATTGTGTTCTCTAAACTGCTGAGCTTCACAAATTTGAACCTGCATCTGTTCCCTCTGTGAGAAATAGCCTGTAGGGCACAGTCAGGGAGTCAGTGGACATTACCGTGCATAAAGTTGCTGATCTGAAACTCAAAATCATTTCTGTCTACTTGGTTCGGATTTAGAGAATAGGTGTTGATATTTTCTTCATAGTACCAGGATTCATTCTCATCAAAAATCATGAAGTACAGCACACGGTGAACGATGCTAGCTTTGGTTCCGTTGCGACATATTATCAAAGGACCTACCAGTCCGCTGTTAAGATCCTGAAGAGACAAAGCAAGAATTTTAACTGTGCCCACAACTAAGCATTTCCCCCAGTTAATAAGATGAGTAGAATCACGTTTTAGTTGTAGTGAGGTCAGATCCTGAGTTTTTAATTATTAAGAGTCTAAGCCTGAGTAGAGCAAGGAACAAAATGTTTGACATGCTAAATCCTTGATTTAAGAAAAATTGTCATCTCACTCGTTAGAGTTGAAGTCTAAAGAGAAAACAAACTCTTGAAAGGGATTTTAGACACATTCCTCATTGGATTTAGCTTTATTTCTGAAAATTTAATTAAAAAACAGAACTTTGTTTTTAATTAGAATTCCCTGGCGCTGGAGTCGGTTGGTCAAGGCCTCAGATCTTTTCCCCCTGTGATGCCTCTGCCCCCTACAGCCGCCTTCAGCTGGGAGACTGGCTTTGTTTATATTTTGTTTGGGGGTTGAATGTCTGACTAGATTCTTGTTCCAGGCAGAGTGAGCCAAAATAAGTAAAAGCTCAAAGAGGAAACGTTTTTTTTAATGCAAATAAACTACAACTCCAGAGTTGAGGGTTTTCAAAAAATATATAATATGTATACATTTCTCATGAGTCACAGAAATTTTAAACTCCACACTTCATTTTCTGTCACCCAAATCCTACTCAACAAAACAAATATGAGGATATTATTACATAATTATATAATGTTTTCCAATTCACAGTGACATTTTGGAAAATGTCATAAACCTAAGGGATCATAATGTAATACTTCATTTTGTTCTTGAAAAATACAAAACTGTGTAGGATTAAAAACTGAGCAGTATTTAGGTTGCTTAACAGAAAGTTTACACAGAACCAAGATTTTAAAAAAACAAAAGTAAACTCCTTCTTCCTAAGAAGAGATAAGATAAAGACTGAGATTTGATTTAAAGTTTACCTTAACTTGGTTCACACTGGAAGCATAAAAGAAAGTTATGCATTCAAAGTCATGTGAGGTAGGACCACTTCTTTCAGGGATCTCCCAAAGGTATGTTTGGGTCTCTCCTAAAATAGGCAAATACAGTGTATTGATATAGAATCTTTTAAATCACACTTCTTTATGCAGAACCAGATAATGAACAAACCCTGAAGCTATAAAAATAATTGGCATCAGAGTTCTCCTTTTTTTTCACTCTGGCTCTACTGCTCCTAGCTTCATGATCTTAGTCAATGTGTTTTTATTTCTGAGCTTCTGTTTCCTCATGCACGTAAAATAGGGATTTAGGGATTAGACAAAATGATGCAAATGAAGCCCTTGGTGCTGCATTACCTGGGCCATAAGGCAAGGTCAATGTAACTATCAATGTTGGCTATTATATTCTCAGGGTTACTGGGTCAAAACCTTACAGTGATTCTGCCATCGAAAAATGTCAATCATTAAATATTCATTCATTCATTCAACAAAGACTTATTGTAGTGACAACGAGAACTCAGGCTTTGAAATGAGACAGACTTTTTTTGAATCCTAGCTCTGAACCTTCCAATGTGTGGATCACATACACCATCTCCACACCCCAAAGCTGGCTGCATTAGCCCTACTGAATCTGAAACCTCTTAACTCTAGAAGTCAAATTCTTTTAGTCCTGTAGCCCCACCCCTCTGTGTATAATCCTACATCTCCCACTTCCGGAGGCTAAATGAATTTTCTCAAACACCTGTGACATAGTCCTCCTTCTCTACTAAACACCTCATTCCCAGCCTCCCTGCTTCCAAGTTTTTAACAATTTACTTAGTACTAACCCTCCCCTTCCAGCACATCACACTGTGCCTGGGGCACAGCAGATATGCAGAAGTATTTGTGGAATGCATGTAATGTGATCCTTTCCTGACTCATCAGAACAGAATGCTGATTTGCAAATTCCCTTGATGGGAGATTCATGTTTGGTATACCATAGAACAGTCTGTTCTTAAAATCAAAAGGGAATGTTTCAATCACCATCCAAGTTTACCTTCAGTACCTCTGTCCCACAAATCTTTCCTTTCTGAATTTGGCTCTTTCCTTGATACCCTTAATTCCCAGAACTACTTGTTTGGGTGGACAACTATGGGGGACATTGTGGATACTTCTCTCAGATCCCCCTTTAAGAATGAAGGACTGGCTCCACTGGGTGTCAACTCCCTTCACAGACAGCATTGGCTGAAGGGGGCCACCTCGCCCAAGAATGCAACCGCCCAAGAATGCAACCGGTGACTGATACAGGCACACGAAGAGCCAACCCTCTCACTCCAACTCAGGACAGCTGAGAGTCACCTGTTCTTCAGAACTTCTTGTAGGGTTGGCTGTGACTTCTATTGAGACTGCATCTCTGCTCAGCTCCACCCCCTGCCCAATTCTGCTTCCTTCTCTTTCTTTCCATTGTCATTGATCCCAATGGCACTCCCTGCACACAAATCTTCATTTCGGAATCAGCTTCCTGAGCATTTATATTAAAAAGTTTTCATTTCCTTCTGAGTTGAAAATGCTGAATGGCATGCTTTATGATGGTGATGCCTTAGAAATACTAATATATGCAGGTCACCACTTCCCCTTACTAGCTCAACTCTCGCCCCCGGCCCCTCCCTCACACGCTGCATCTTGTAATCAACTCCTACTTTAGCACTTGAGTTGGCAGAGACTGAATATAAGCATACCTGAATATAAGCTGGACAGGTGGAGAGGTGGAAGGGAGGTGGCACTAGTGGAGTAATTAGGTACACTGCTGAGTTTTACCCATGGCCCCCCTCCTAGAAGCAAACTCAACTTGCAAAGGAAATTCCTCTCTCCAACTCTTCAGCCCCTTCTTATTAGTCCACTGGTCATTCTCATCTGGAACTACACCCATATTTAAGAAAGAACATTAGCCCCATAGTTCTGTCTAAAAGCTTGGGGGTTTGTCTTTCTCCCAAAGCAGTTACCTGGCTGTGTTGGAACAATGGTGGAATTGTGTGTTTTCACTCCATGAGCATAAATAGAATATGGATTTGAGGCTTTATTTTTAAAGATAATTCGGAGTTTCTCACCAGGGGTGGCAAATATTAAAGGACCTAGGAAATATAAAAAGAAAAATGTGTAAATCGTTTTTACTCATTTTCAACCATGAGTCATCTGTCCTCTTAAGTATTTACACAGTGACTTATTCTTATCCTTTTCCTTAATATGCAGCCAAATGAAACACAAACACATTTAATAAGTCTGTCATTGCTGATTATAAAACATCATTTTTACCTGGAAAATTTAAGTCGTCTAGAATTTATATAAGCTCTAGCTCTAGAAAACCTACATTGATGAGCATTAGTTAATGCCTACAAGGAGCACTTTATTTTCTTCCTTGACTAACCGCATCATTTAAGCCTTTTATTCTTTCCCCCCTTCACCCTAGTAGAGGATTAGCTGCCTTTTTATGACCAAGGATGATTTCCTCTCTCACAGATTGAAGACCCCTGCATTTTACTTTCTCCCTTTTGTCCCAGACCAAGAACTAAAGGTACAATATTTGTTATAAACCTTTCTATTTTAAAGCAGATTGAATCGGTGGCTCTAAAAATTCAGAAACAGCGATGATTTTGAGGTGAACTAAGCAGTAAAAACTCTCTTCACACTTGTGCTATAATTACTAAAATCAGAACCCTGAAGAGGCCTGGTGGACACTGGATGCTAGCCAAAGTCGGCACCTCTTCAACCCCAATGGCAATTCTACCTTCCCAAACACTGTTTGTTTTTGTCTTTCTAGAAAGTGTTTTCCTTTTTTGTATAAATAATAATGGAATCTAGAGGGTCATATTGTGTTATTTATCTTGGTGCATTGAACCAGAATCTTAGAGAAAACAAACATCCTGCTGTTACTGAAGATTGGAAGCCACCTAAAAGCAGTGGGAACTGGATAGCACAGGCCTCTCTCCAGATGTCTCAAAGGGACAGGCTCCACAGTAGCCAAAACAGTAAGCATTCCCCTTCATCAGCATGTCAATCCATCTTCTCAGGGTCCCCACCAAAAGATGGCCTTGATCAACATAGATGTCAGGACCCAAACAAGATTTGGGCATATGAAAATACCATGTGACTTCAGATAATATCATTTGACATATGAAAACATCATGTGACCTATGAAATGCCATGTGACTTCTGGAAATGCTGTGTGACTTATGGAACTGTTACATGTGGGTGGGTGCTCACATGTGACTTGTAGGTTTCCTAGCTGATCTGTCAAAGGTGGAAGAAAGGGCTATATTTTTCTTTACTCTTGGACAGAGAGGAAATTAAATCTTAACACTTCAGTGCTTAAACTAAACACTTAAATTTAAACAAAGAAGTCCCCCTCCTTACTAGTAGGGTTTCTGGGCTTCATTTTAATTTCAGTGAAATTATCTCTAAATGCTACTTCTAAGATCCCTCCCAGATCCAAAATTCTTGGATTCTGAGTGTAAGAAGTCAGGTAATCTGAAACGGAACATATTAACTTCTATGGTCTCTTTATTTTTCTATTAAACAAAACTTGAATCACTTCTTTTCCCAGTAAAAGTGCCTATCAGCAAAAAAATTGTTAGAATTATAGACATTTGTCTCTGTCAAGGTGGGAGTTGACAATATCCTCAATGTGTGCAACAATCTCTAGCAGCTGAGGACAAGAAGAAAACCCAAAAACCAATCTTATATTATATTAGTACCTAGAATATCCAGATGTATTTCATCTTCATTTCTCTTTGTTTTGTTTGTGAATGTGATATCATCATATTGACGATATACAACTTTCTTGTATTTGGACCCAAGAAACTTCCCAGTCCTATCCAAAAATATGTCTGTAGTACTTTGAAAAAATGAAAACAAAAACAGAAAACCCACAAAGTTAGTTAATTTAACCATTAGACAAATTCTCATATGGAAGAACTTATTGAAACAATGCAATTTATTAATATCTAGAGGCTATTTTTACTTTGGAAATTAATTCTATTTTAAAAATATACTCATGCTGATAAGTTTGTCAGGCCTTCATTCTGTACTTTAAAATATGTTTTCAGGATGAAATTTTGGTTTTGATAAATGAATAAATAGTAAGAGAGCAAATCAGAGAAAGGTATCAAATTTTACAGAAAGAGAAATAAAATCAATGTCTTTAATTTGAAGTTCTCAGAAGAAAATAGATGGAAACAAATAAAGACAAAAGAAAAATCTGATTCCAAATGTTAAATATAGCTGACATTACTTTTATTATACCTCAAAGTGATATGATTAGATGGTAAACACATAAGGAAGACAGGATGTGAGAAGTGAAAAGAGAGACAGGAAGAAACAAAGCATGGAGGAAGTTATGTAGATATTTAGAAAGATTTGAAGTAATTTGTAATTGCAGATATCGTACACACATTTTTGGAAGTTATTTGTAATTGAATGTATCCTAAACACACAAGCCACACACATACCATACACACACACCTATCACACACATGTATAGTACATACACCCCCCGCACCCCCCCACACACATACACACAAACACACTGAAAGGAAGGAGTGGAAAACTACAGAATGAACTCTTCCCAATTAGAGACTGAAGTTATTGACATACTTCCCTGCTCCTTGTGAACGTTTCAGTTCTTTCTCCCACTCCCTGCTAGGAGAATAATCCCACACAATTTCCTCAGCTGCGATATAAATAATTTTCTCTTGGTACTGTGTTTGATCAGGGTGCGGCTCTGAACACTGCTTCACTTCGTATTTATTTTTCATGCCTCCTTGATAGAACACTGAAGTCAGACAAACCACATCAAAATTTCCTGGAGGCAAATAGAAAAGAATGCATAAACCTTTACATTCAGAATTCTTTTCTCTCTGTGAATTCATTTATAAGATGTAAACCCCCAAAAGAAACACACTAAGATCATTCATTCATTTTTTTCATTAATGTGCTAAATGTTTATTGAGTATATTCTTTATGCCAGGCATATTTCTAGGCATTTGGGAAATATCAATGAGCCAAGTAATTTAAAATCCTTACCCATACAGTTTACATTGCAAGGTGTTGTAGAGACAGACAATAACATAGTAAGTAACTTCTATGTATGCTGAAAGGTAACAAATGCTATGGATTAAAGGAAAAAGCAGAACAGTGTAAGGAAGATTGAGAATTCTGGGAGTGCATGGGGGCAAAGGGGGTTCAAGGGAGCAGTGAGTAATGTTTTGTAGGATGATCAGGGTAGACCTTAGTGGGAGCATGACATTTGGGCAAAGACTCATGAGAAGTGGATGCTGGATCTAGGGTAAACACGTAGCAAAATCCTCCAAGCTGAGGGCCTGCTTGGTGTGTTTGAAGACTAAAAGGTCTGTGTGCAAGGAGTGGAGTGAGCAAAGGTAAGAGTACTAGGAGACTAGATTGGTGGGGAATGGATGGCTGGGTCCCCTGGGCCCTTATGGACCACTGAAAAGTCTGTAGCCTTTACTCAGTGAAACGGCAGCCATTGTGGGATTTTGAGTCACTGAGTGACATATGGCCACTCTGGCAGCTCTGCTGAGAATAGACTGGAGTGAACAAAGTGGAAGGAAGGAGACCTGTTAGGAGGCTGTTAAAATCATCCATGAGAGATGATGGTGGCTTAGATCAGAGAGGTAGCAGTAGAGGTAGTGAAAGGAAGTTGAAGGGAATCTGCCTAATATGTTAAAAACCCCAAAGAATGACCATAACAAAAATATATCAAAACAAAAAAACTCCAGCCCGGTTCAGAACAGTAAATTCAACCTGAATTCTGGTTGTCTGGTTTATTTTGGTAATTTTAAGCCCGTCACATTCTGATGCTGCTTCTTAATATTATCTTCATCAGCACTAACTCTCTCTTTCAACTCTTTACATATTTCTGTTGTTTCTATTACTTTTTATGGAGGGTAAGATTCAAGAAGACTAACAAGGAAGCAAAACCTTCAGACTCAGAGGGTTTGGTAAAGAGGATTTGTTTAGAATGAAATGATTTTCATATAGCACACTGCTTGACATGTACTAGATGACTCCACATGTTTACTGCAGCTGATATTATTTAGAAAAGAGAATAAAAAGCAGGCAATTTTTTTTTTAAGTTCAAGAAAACATTCACAGGGGAAAGGAGAGGAAAAAGCCAGATGAGGACTGGCAATAACTTGCCACTGAGTAAATGTACAGCAGAGAAGAGAAAGAGTGTTGGAGAAAGATCTCTCCTTTTTTCCCTTAGTTGCTCTTAATCACAGGTTTCGTTTGTTTGAAAAGCAAAATTAAAATTTTGGGGATGTAGAAAATGTAGTCAGATGAATCTGTGGTATCACAAAGAGTTGATACCAATCCATGGTATTTAAAGAGTAACTAGTATATTGTATAGCTTGCATTTGATTGGTGTTGGTAGCTTTTGAGAAAGATGGATGGATTTTTTTGTTCTGTTTTGTTTTTTGTGAAGGTGGAGCTGCAGAATAAAAGAAGAAACTGATAATTCATTGACGGTCTAACACAAGCCAGGCACTTTACTACATCTTTATTATGTCTATCTCATCTTATCTGGGCATTGCCTTCCTTTTTGTAAATTGTAAATTATTATAATACTTGTTTCATATTAGCTTTAGAGTAGAGGCTCGGCTCTTCTGATCCCCATAAAAATTCTCTGATATGGGGTGTCTTTTAAAAAAATATTTGCCAGCAAAAAAATATTTGCTTAGTAGCAATGCTAACAATGACAGAAGTCGAGAGAGGAAAGCAGAAGGGAGTAGTCGGGTAAGGTGGAAGTGGGAGGAGGACTGGGAAACAGATGCACAGAAGAGTAAGAAATACAGCAGATAATTGAATGAAAACAAATTGAAATACTTCAAAACATCTTCACTGCTTTTGAGGAATGTGAGCTGATTTAAAGCCTGGAGCCTAGGAAGAAAAAACTGGGAGAAGCTGGAGGGATTTTTTTGTGCAGAAAAATGATATACTGATGTTCCTATAAATGAAATGGAACAGGGCAAAAATTTTCCAAACACTATTTGTATAAGTTCCTTTTTTTCTGTACAAACAGAATATTCAGTGTATATCAACACTGTTTTTTATACCTTAAACATGTTTCAGACTAAAGGAGAAGATCTACTACTTACCTATGGAATCAGGTGTCATGAAAACTGTCTCAGAAGTATGGGGAAACAGAGGAACAGTGTCGCCCCTTTGTCCTTGGATAATGAAGGTATTTCCTGAAAAATATATTCCATATAAGTCTGGCCCTGATCCCACACTAAGAAGGTGCCATGAAACATTGTCTCCTAAGCACATATCCAGTCCTGGCAGATTTCCATACATGTATCCATTCATGGCTGCAAGACAATTGTGACAAAGACAAGAGTATTTAATTTACTGATACTAAATATCTCTTGAAATTCAGCAAAGAACTAATCATAAAACAGCTCATTCATGTAAGGATCTCAAGATTGTCCCAGTCAATCCCTTCCTTTTACATTTGAGGACACTAAGGCCAGAGGGGCAGTTATTTGTCCAGTGTCATTAAGCTAATGAATGGAAGAAGCTGTTAAGACCAGAGTCCAAGTCTCCAGATTCTAGACAAATCCATTGTCCATTACATCTTACACTCTTCAAAAACCAACCAACTGACCAACTCAACAAATACTCCACCCACCCACTCCATTAATTTGTCAATAGAGAAATAAGACAGAAATGACTTTTCTATCTTACATTTAGTAATAGCTAAGTAATATATTGCACCAAAAAGAAATTGGTAAATATTTGGTAAGTTGAATTTATCATAATCATCTTAGTAGGTAATATTTTTATTGGTAAATTATATTTGAAGGAAACATGAAACATATTAGCCAACCATTGGGGGGAAAATGTATGTTTCTCTTAAGCAATCTGTAATGCTTTAGGCACAGTGAAATTAAAAACTGCTTAATACATTTATCTCATAAATTAAATGTTCCCTTACAGTTCATGACATTAGAGTTTTGGAAGCCTGGGTCCTTTTTAGTCACATTTTCAGGCTCTGTGGTAAATTTTCTAATATTTTCATCCAGGAGATAACTATCATTTTCATCAAATTTTGCAGCAAGTAGGTAAAACTCTCTGTCTATTCCCTTCTGTGGATGAGAATAGAAAAAAGAATAGACACAAAGTATAGACGGTCCATATTCAAAGTCTAGTCAAATGGTTGATTTGCATACAGGATTTCTCATACCAGGAAATTTGCATACTTCTATAAAATTTGATCAATTGACTTCCCAACTTATTGACATTTTATCTAAAAGCACAAATGAATTTATCACAGAACTAAAAAATTGGGAGAAATCCCTACAGCTGTTTTCATGTAAAGTTCTTACTCTGGGGATCCCTATATCTGAAACTTCTTAAAACTAAAGCATATAATCAGATAATCACAGATAGTGGCCTTTCATAGGATGCTTTGTAGAAAGTAAATTAAATAAAATATTTTTTAATTTTAGAAAGTCTGCATGTTTAGGGTTTATGAAGAAATGAAATATGTATCATATTTATAAAGTATAAAAATTAATGTACATAAGAATTATGAAACTTCTATATAACTTCATTATATAGATGAATATAAACATATAGTCACATTTTTAATAAACTATATATTCAATTATACATGTAACTATATTAGGGAATTTATAAGGCTTTATCACATATGAATTATAAATGCAGCAAAGAATTTGGATATTCACTTGTGAGCAAGGAACAAGAGAAAGTCATTCATCAAGCATTTACTGAGCACCTACCACCTGCCACAGAGGGGCTGTGGTTGTTACAAAAAAAATAAATTAAATCATGTGTATGGCTTCAGGCAACATATAGTCTAGTGGGAGAGACAGGCCAGTCAAAATAATTGTGTGGATAGGGTTTTAATAGAAACGTACATGAGGAACTATGGTAATCTGCAGGAAATCCTGCTAACTTTGGTTAGGGAATATTGTCTGAAGGGAGGAAGGGACCCTCAGTCTGAGTTTTAAAAATGTTTCCCCCTTTAGCAGGCAAAACAGTAACGAAAGGCTATTCCAGACAGAGAGAAGAAGGGCAAAACCAAAGAGATGTGAACCAAGCTTCCTTACTCAGGCACTAACAAGCTAATTGTGCAAGAAGGCCAGAATGGTATGTGCAGGGTTGACGGAGGGCGGCATGAATCTGGAGGGACCATCAGAGTCTGATGTGTTGACTTCTGAGCCAACAAATTGTGGAGTGATTTTTGAGTGTGGAGAGTGCTATAACTGGATTTGAAAGGAAGGGATGTGGAGCTATATTGAAACAGGATGAGAGTGGGAACAGGAGTTAAGAGGTTCAAGGAATTCAGGAAGAGATGATGGGCCTAAGATAAGGCTGTGGTATTGGAGATTTGTTGACCGATGTTACAACATAGTGGAAAAAAATTAGAGGTGGGAGGGACAGGTTGTGGCTGTCCAGAGGAAGATGAAGAGTTAAAATAGTCAAAGGAATTAGAGGTGTCTGTGGAACATGGCAGAGCGGGTGCTCATTGGGCAGAAAAAGATACAGGTCTGGAGCTGAGGAAAGAATAGAAGTGGGAGATACCAGCTCACACAAGGGCAAGATGCTGACTGCCAACGTGCCTTTCCTCTGTGGTTCTGTCTTAGGCACCCACTCATCTCACCCAGGCACACCTGGGCACAGGTCCCGTGACTCACCTGTTTGCCATCCTCTCCAAGACTCCCCTTTCTGCACACGAGGAGAGGCCCTACAAGGCCAGTGTTCGTGTCTTTTGTCCCATTGACTGAGGAATAGTATAAATGGGTCAGGCAGTCGGGGTCCGTGGAGGTAGGACCCACATCTGGAGAAACTTGCCACGTATAGACAAATGTTGTGCCAGGATCTACATGTGAGGAGGCTGGAGGGGTGCCTAGTAAGAAATAAACATTTGTAAAATAGTACCTATGACCAAAAGTACCCTAGTCTAGAGTGTGAGATCTGAGAGCAAGAACCGTTATGTTGCTTACTTTGCGGCACCTTGGGTGACAGTTAAAAAGGGACCAAAGGAATCACTCTGCCACAATAAATACACAGAGCTGTTAATGATGGGAAAATGGGCTGCACAATGATTTTAGGAAAAGTTGTATTTTCTTGCTGACATTATATTGCTGGATGGCTTGCTTGGGTCTCCCTTCAACTCTACTTACTTCCTCCAGGTGTTTTGTAGAATGAGCCCTCATTGTCTTTGCTGTAACGCAGTCCCTGAGGCTGAATGCTGAGCGGCAGAGGACCATTGTTATAGAAAGTGACCTTGATGATCTGTCCCACCTCTGCCTTGATGACGGGGCCTAGAAACCAACAGAGTTAGCAGTAGTCCTTGGTTTTCAAACATGCAATTGTCAAGTTGTGTTACTTTGGTAAGGTTCTCCTGAAAGCAAATGAAAGGGATGATGCCTTGAACCAGAAATGCGTCCAACTGCAAAAGGTCTAAATGATTCGGGTCTTAGAAAGTCACTTTGGGTCATATGAATATTTTAATCTTATTGGATTTATAGGGACAAAATAATGTAGTTTGAAATCAGGTGAATGGGAATATGTTGTTTTCATAAGGTTATAAGATGACTGCTAAAATAAAACTGTGGGTTGGTGAATGCTATTTTGATTGCATAGAATCTGTATAAATTGTATTTATAACCTTGCAAGCTATGAATAGAATTTTACCAAGGATTCCAAGGTGCTCTTCTCTTGCCTTCTGTGTTTGGAAGGAAGCATCTGTGTATTCACGGTAAACTAGTTTTTGGTAAGTTCCTCCAATTCTGGTTGGGCCTTGTTCAAAATATATCTGGGATTCACTGTGCAAAGAAAGTAGATACACAAAGAATTTTTAAATTTACAGTGATCATGTGAAAAGAAAACAAAAATCTGCATACATGTTTAAAGTACTTGTAATTTATTTATAAAAGTAATTCATGCTCATTGTAGAATATTTGAAAAATAAGGAAAAATATAACAAAGTAAATTCGTAATCCTACCATCTCTATGTAACCATTGTCAACATTTTCCATGGATATCTTTGCAGCCTTTTGTCTATGTGTGTGTATCTATGTCTGTCTACCTAGTAGTTTATCTACAAATTTTCTTTAAGAATAAAAATTAAAAAGACATAATATCCGATTTTTTTTAGGCAAGTAATAACAAACATTGTTTTTAAAACAGCTATGTGCAGAGAAACTAGAATATTAAGATGAGATGTCATTCTTCATTTTTTATTCTAATAAAATAAAATGGAGTCCCCTGAAAAAAAAGTGTTCCCTGACAACGAATTGGTGACTTGAAGTGTTAAGACATCATAATATTTCACAGACAAGAGAATCAAGCAAGCCGAAAAAAATCAATTATTAATTTGTACTTACTTTTGTCAATATAAAATGAGAGTTGGACCTAATTCTGAATGTAGCTTTTGCTCTAATCCCAGGTATCCTTCTCACAATTAATACAAAATTTCCATTACACAAGTTGAATAATTCATTGACAAGTTTAAAATGTAAGAAGAGTAAATATTCACTTGATATAACATTTTCAGTTTTTTCAATTCTTTGTGAGTGAGTTAGAGAAAAATAAATACTATGGGAAATGTTATTTTTGGTGGTTTTAGAACTTAATATTTTCTGACATGTAACTTTCATTCATTACACCAGAACAATTAAAATTCCTATAATCTTCAAATTGGTAACTATATCCAGCAGTGGGACTATCAGAAAAACTTTTGGTGCACTTTTAAATACTGATGCAGCAGTAATATATTTCATTCTTAGTTTTTCGTCATTACTATAGCAATTGGTAATACAGTCTTAGGTGTTATTGAGTAAAAAAATATTTGTATAATATGATTTAAGGATTTCACAGATCTAAGGATAAATTACACATCAGGAATGCTTTTTGGATTTTTGTAAAACTGCCATTGATAACATTATCCACTATGTTGTTAAATGTCTCATAATTATAAAATAAATCCATTTAAAAATTTATTGCTAGGAAAAATGTGAGCAGTATGTTTTCCTTTGCATTGGCTACCAAAACATTTAGAGAAAAACTGTGTGGCAATGATCCCTAGGCTCACTTTTTTGTCCAATTATTGACATAATTATTTTTCTATCTTTATTTTATCAGTATCTTTTTATTATAAGATGCCTAAATCGTTTTTAGGAGAATGTGGGTTATAAAAAAAAGCTCAACTGCCTTTATTTAACCATAAATACTTCAATCATTACCTCCCCTCTGCTGTTAAAGTTTTTTCAGTGTAGAAATCTATACCAGTTGGAGCATAGTTCCAAAATATTTTTTCAGCAGCAATATAGTAATGTATAACATCCGTCCCAGTAACATCTGCTGATGAATTTTGGCAACTCCTTACATTGAAAAAGGCCTTCATACCCTCTGAAAAACAGTAAACCCAACCCAAGTAGAGAATGTTATTAAAACATTTTTTGTAATATATATATATATATATATATGTGTGTGTTTTACTTTAGCCAACAATATTGCAACTTCCCCTTTCTCTGACAAATTTGAGGTATTTTATTTATGGAATTTGTGTAAAAAGCTAAAATGTATGACTCAAGTACAAAAACCGAGTTGCAAAGATGAACATTAGAGGAACATAGATACTATTAGAGAATAATACCCAGCGATGGACCAGCTCATAGATGAAGACGGCAATTGTACTGAGAAGAATTTGAGACACTGTTTGGCCAAAAAGTCTTTCCTTGTGGGTATAAAATTGCTACCAAGTCACTAATGAGTTAGTTGGTTTATTAGATTAACTGATGGCAGGCAGTAGAAAAATCAAGGCAGATAAATTTTCATGAGGGCCTCAGTCCTGTGTTTTGATTTCAGAGCACCATTGATGGGAGTGTAAATTAGTATAGACTTTTTGGAAGGCAATCTGGCAGCATTGTTAAAATTAAAAACTCTTCTATTATATAATTTCACTTCTCGGTAGTTATACAACAGAAATATTTGCACATGCATAAAAAGATACAAATAAAAAGGTGTTAATTATAACTGTTAATAAACCAAAAAAGTGAAAGCAATTTAAATCTCTATTAGTAGACAAATTGTTAAATAAACTAGAATACACCCCAAATATGAAAATCTATGTAACAGTTTAAAAGAATAAGTTAAATAAATGGGGAATGTCACGGAAAAAAATTTCAACACATATTGATGAGTAAAGAAAGCAAGCAGCAGAATATTATATGTAGTGTGATCTACTTATGTAAAACAAAGTATTAGTTATGTATTTTTATTTCTACATGTTCATATACATTGTGTGAAAATGCACAGTAAACAGGTTTGCAAATATTCACACACAATTCATTACAGTGATTACTCTCTGGGAAGGGAACTGAGATGGTGAAAATAATATTTTTTTTCTAATATCATTAGATTCAGTATTTGAGTAACAATAGTTGTGTGTGGTTCTCCTTTCCTCATAGACCTGGGGTGGGAGAGGGGTGGGGGGACACAACACACAGGAAATCTGGATAAATACTTGTTGCTTAGTTGTTTAAATAATTAATTGAAGCATGATGCTAACCAAAGTATGGGACTTAGAAAAAAGAAACGTTTTGATCAGAGAAGTAAACCCCACTTTTTGTACAAAAAAAATAGTTAAATTCTTCAGTTCCAGTAACAATCATGTTTTCTGACTGAAAAAGAAAACATTTACATGATTATATGTAGAGTTTCATATATTTAAGAATAGAAAATATCAATAACTTCATAATTAGCCATCCTGTTTTTCAATGGAGAGTGTGACTGAAGAGGCAAATAAACTAAAATAATGAGGTTTACTGAGAACTGGATTAGAATTACAGTTGACCCTTGAACAACCTCGGTTTGAATTGTGTGGGTCCACTTACACCCAAATTTTTTTCATTTTGTAAACAGACGATGTAAACTTATGGTATTGATAAATACAGTGCAGTACTGTAAATGTATTTTCTCTTTATTATGATTTTATTTCTTTTCTCTACCTTACTTTACTGTAAGAATATATAGTATATAATACATTTGAGATACAAAATATGTGTTAATTGGCTGTTTATGTTATCAGTAAAGCTTCTGATAAACAGTAGGCATTATAGTTAAGTTTTGGGGGAGTCAAAAGTTATATGCAGATTTTTTACTGCGAAGGGGATTGGTGCCCCTAATTCCCATTTGTTCAAGGGTCCAACTGTATTTGGTCCTACAAAATTCCTTGCTGTGCTTCTTAAAGGGTTTGGAGTATTTTAACCTCTTATTTTCTCAATAAAAAAAAACAAAAAGCCTGTAATAATACCTTCTCTGTCTGACACTCAGGTTTCTTGTAAGGCTCACAGGCTAATGAATGTAAAAGTTTTTTGTGTATGTGAAAACAACAACAAAAATCCCTATATACATAAAAGCGTTTATTATCACAGGGTTAAAAGTGTTCCAGTCCTAAACTCACCAATAAAAAGGCACAGAGTTGCACATTGGATAAAAAAACTAAACCCAACCATATGCTGCCTCCAAGAGACACATTTCAGCTACAAGGACAAGCAGAGACTCAAAGTGAAAGGCGGAAATTAACACTCCAAGCAAATGGTATTCAGAAAAAGCAGGTGTAGCCATACTGATATCAGATGAAACAGACTTCAGGATAAAAAAAATAACAAGAGACAACGATGGACATTTCATAATGATAAAGGAAACTATACAACAAGAAGACATAACAGTCATCAATATTTATGCCCCCAATCAGGGAGCACCGAAATATACAAAGCAATTACTAACAGAACTAAAGGGAGAAATTCACCAAAACACAATTGTAGAAGGGGACCAAAATACATCATTGAGAGCTATGGATAGATCATCCAAACATAAATAAAGAAATATCAGCCCTAAAAGACACAATAGATGAAATGGCCATAATTGACATTTACACAGCCTTTCATCCTAGAACTTCGGACTATGTACATTCTTTTCTAGTGTACATGGAACATTCTCAAGGATAGATCATATGTTGGGACATAAAACTAGCCTCAGCAAATTTATGAAGATTGAAATCATACCACGCATATTCTCTGATCACAAGGCTTTGAAATTGGATATCAAATGCAAAAAAAGAAAGCAGGAAAAACCACAAATATGTGGATATTAAACAACATGCTTTGAAAGAACAACTGGGTCAAAGAAGAGGTAAGAAATACATAGAAACAAAAGAGAATGAAAATACATCCTACCAAAATTATTGGGATTCAGTGAAAGCAGTAATAAGAGGGAAATTTATATGATTACAAGCCTACCTCAAGAAACAAGAAAAATCCCAGATAAATAACCTCACGTTACACCTAAAAGAACTAGAAAAAGAAGAACAAATGAAACTCAAAGTCAGCAGAAGGAAGGCAATAATAAAAATCAGAGCAGAACTAAATGAAACAGAGAACAAAAAGACAGTAGAAAAAATTAATTCAACACAGAGCTCTTTCTTTGAAAAGGTTTATAAAATTGGCAAACCCTTGGCTAGACTCATTAAGATACAAAGAGAAAAGACACAAATGAACAACATCAGAAATGAAAGAGGGGAAGTTATCCAGATGCCACAGACATACTAAGGATCATCCAAGGATACTATGAAGGAATATTTGCCATCAAATTCAATAACCTAGAAGAAATGGGCATGTTCTTAGAAACATATAGCCTTCCTAGGCTGAATCACAAAGAACTGGATAATCTAAGTAGACCGATCAACAGTAAGGAAATTGAATCAGTCATCCAAAACCTTCCCAAAAGCAAAAGTCCAGGACCAGAAGGCTTCACTAGTGAATTGTACCAAACATTCAAAGAGGATCTAATACCTGTACTATTCAAATTCTTCCAAAAAATTGAAAAGGGGACAATACTCTCTAACTCATTTATGAGGCCAACATTACCCTGATACCAAAACCTGGTAAGGATATATATCACAACCAAGTGGGGTTCATCCCAGGGGCACAAGGATGTTTCAACATATGCAAATCGATCAATGTGATATACCACATAAACAAAATAAAGGACAAAAATCATATGAGTATATCAATAGATGCAGAAAAAAGCATTTGACAAGATACAACATCCATTTATGATTAAAACATTTAATGAAATGGGTATAGAAGGAAACTACCTAACTATAATAAAGGCCATATATGACAAACTCTCAGCTTATATCATACTTAGCAGTAAAAAACTGAAGACTTTTGCTCTATGTTCAGGAACAAGACAGGGCTGTCCCTAGCTTTTCAACATAGCATTGGAAGTCCTAACGAGAGCAATCAAGCAAGAGAAAGAAATACTGGGCATCTGAATTGGAAATGAAGAAGTTAAATTGTCACGTTTTGCAGATGACATGATGCTGTATATAGAAAACCCTAAAGAATCCACCAAAAAGCTATTAGAAACAATAAATGAATACAGTAAAGCTGCTGGCTACAAAATCAATGTACAAAAATCCATTGCATTCCTATATACTAACAATGAAATCTCAGAAAATGAAATAATAATAATAAAAAAATTCCTTTTGCAATTGCAACAAAACGAATAAAATACCTAGGAATAAACTTAACCAAGGATGTGAAAGACCTATACACTGAAAACTATAAGACAGTTTTTAAAGAAATTGAAGAAGACACAAAGAAATGGAAAGACATTCTGTATTCATGGATTGGAAACATCAACATAGTTAAAATGGCCACATTACCCAAAACAATATACAGATTTAATGCAATCCCCATCAAAATTCCAGTGGCATTTTTAAAAGAAGTAAAACAAAAAATCATCAGATTTGTATGGAACCACAAAAGACCCCAAATAGCCAAAGCAATCTTAAGAAAAAAGAATAATGCTGAAGGTATCACACTCCCTGACTTCAGCTTATACAACAGGGCACCAATAATCAATAGCATGGTATAGGTAGGAAAAGAGACACATAGACCAATGGAATAGAATTGAAAACACAGGAATAAACCCACATAAATATGGACAGATAATTTTCTATAAAGAAACCAAAAACATAAAATGGAGAAAAGACAGCCTCTTCAATAAAAGGTGCTAAAAGAATTGGAAAGCCATATGCAAAAAAAATGAAACTAGACTGCTATCTTTCACCATGTACCAAAATCAATTCAAAACGGATCAAAGACCTAAACATAAGACCTGAAACAATAAACTGCATAGAAGAAAACATAGGTACTAAACTTATGGACCTTTAGTTCAAAAAGGATCTTATGAATTTGACTTCAAAGAAAAGGGAAGTAAAAGGTAAAATAAATAAATGGGATTACATCAAACTAAAAAGCTTTCACATAGCAAAAAAACCATTGACAAAATAAAGAGGCAAACAACCGAATGGGACAAGGTATTTGCAAACAACGCCTCCTATAAGGGGCTAATAGCCAAAATATATAAGGAACTCATACAACTCAACAACAAAAAAACAACCCAATTAAAAAAGGGCGAGAGGACCTGAATAGACATGTCTTCTAAGAGGACATACAGATGGCCAATAGACATGAAAAACTGCTTAATAACATCACTAATCATCAGAGAAATACAAATAAAAACCACAATGAGATATCACCTCACACCGGTTAGAATGGCTATCATCAACAAGACAAATAATAACAAGTATTGGAGAGGCTATGAAGAAAACGGAACCCTCATACACTGTTGGTGGGAATGCAGATTGGTGTAGCCGTTATGGAAGGCAGTGTGGAGGTTCCTCAAAAAATTAAGAATAGAATTACTATATGACCCAGCAATCCCTCTCCTGGGTATCTACCCAAAATATCTGAAAACATTTATCTGTAAAGATATATGTGCTCTGATGGTCATTGCAGCTTTATTCATGGCAGCCAAAACATGGAAACAACCAAAGTGTCCTTTGATAGATGATTGGATAAAGAAGTAGTGGTATATATACACAATGGAATACTATTCTGCCATAAGAAAAGATGACATAGTGCCATTTGCGACAACATGGATGGATCTTGAGGTTATTACGCTAAGTGAAAGAAATCAGACAGAAAAAGTCAAGAACCAGGGCCGGCCGAGTGGCGCGATGGTTAAGAACTGGCTTGGGATGCCAGAGGGCCCCGGTTTGGATCCCACATATGAGGGCCAGTGACACTGCCCTCCACAGCTAAGATGCTGAACAACAGCTCAACCTGGAGCTGGGCTGCCGTGAGTCGCCGGCAACAGCGTGGGCTGCAGCCCCCGCTGCAGTGGGTTGCCATGGGCTACTGTGTATAGCCAGCAGCCAGCGTGAGCGGCCAGCAGCCACAGTGAGTGGCCATCCAGAAGCCGGCGACTGATCTGCCTCTCCCAGGAAGAGCGCAATGATGGTGCCAACTTGGGCCAGTGAAGCAACGTCATCCACAACTAGACTGAAGAACAAAATGACAGCAACTTGTCTGTTCCCCTTCCCACAATTCCCCAGCACTGTTTCCATCCCCCCAATTCCCCAATAAAAATCTTTAAAAAAAAAAGAAAAAGAAAAAGTCAAGAACCATATGATTTCACTGATATGTAGGATATAAAACTGAAAGCAGAAAAGGAACAAGACAAACAAAGAAACCAAAACTCATAGACATAGATAATAGTTTAGTGGTTACCAGAGGGCAAGGGGGGAGGGGGTGGCAAAAAAAAAAAAAAAAGAAAAACACCTGATCAAGGTAAGTATGCCTGGTAATTTCCATGTACATATAGTGAAGTTAAAAAAAAAGGGCCAGCCGGGTGGCTCAGTTGGTTAGAGCGCGAGCTCTGAGCAACAGGGTTGCCAGTTGAATTCCCACATGGGTCAGTGAGCTGCGCCTGAGCTGAGCTGCTGCTGAGCTGGTGAGAGCTCGTGCCCTTAACAACAAGGTTGCTGGTTTGACTCCCACATGGGATGGGTGTCTGTGCTCCTCCCCATCCCCCCCCACACACACACACACAACTAAGATTAAACCACAGCACCTTGAGCTGAGTGGTGACTGGACTTGGAGCTGAGCTTGTGCACTCTACAACTAAGGCTGAAGGACAACAACTTGACTTGGAGCTGATAAATCCTGAAAAAACACAATGTTCCCCTTCCGCAATTCCCCAACACTGTTTTCTTCCCCAATTCCCCAATAAAATCTTTAAAAAAAAAAAAGCCTGGAAATGCTTTCTTTGAAATAAAAATAATACCGTTAATAAAATAATTGCAATGACCAGGTTATTTGAGGATGGAGCCAGACTAAAATATTTGCAGCCAGTTTTTAATTCTCTCTTCATCATCTCCCCGGGCAGTAAAGATATTGAAAGAGCTGAGAAAATTGCACAGAAATAAACGTGTTTCAACAATGAAACCATTGATACAGTGTTATTTAAGATTGTACTTAAAATAGATTAAATAATATATAATTTTCAACATTTCAAGGTTAATTGCATTTTGTTTATTTGCAAACAGTGTTTATTTTTGAATTGCTGGTATTCTATGTTATAATTATATAAATGATATATTAAATGATGTACTTATTATTGTCATTTGTGTATATTTAATTTTGCTTATCATTTAAAAATATTTTAAGTTTTATGCCTGAAACAAATAAAAGATTTAGTTTTGCAGGTAAAAAATAAAAGTGTTCCAGTCCTGACCTGTCTCTGATTTTCCAAAAGACAATCCTATCATCGCCTTAGATTTGAGTGTCTTCATTTGGAAGATGAGGCATTTGTAATGGGTTTTAACCTTGGAAGTTCTCTGACCTTGAATTAGTAAAAGTAATCAATCCCTACCAAAGATCGGACAGCCCAGCATCCACTCTCCAGTGCCCTTGGCCACCATGAGGGCATCCTCCATTGAGGCAGGGAAGACGGTGATGGTGGCCTTTCTGTGATTCCGAGAGATCAGAGTTTGTCCTTGGATATAGATGGGGTGTACATCGAAATAATCACCCATGCCAATAAAATGCCACCTGACCCTGTCCTCAGCACACATGGTGAGAGTGGGTAGATTTCCATACATGTATCCATTAATTGCTGAAAACAAATGCAAATTAACTGATGAAGTATGGTAGATAAGGACCATATGGTATAAATTCTATGCATTTCCTCCTTACATAAACCTCACAGCGTCAATATGTATAGTCTACAAGAGTTGATTTGCATTTCACTAAAAAGGAGGCCATAAACATTATATATGATTAAAAGTGATAGGAGCACAGAGATTTAGAGGCAAGAGGAGGAAAGGCAGGAAACAGTGAAAAGCGGAAAATAATAGAAAGAAGCTAAGTCCATGAAAGAAAAGAGCAAGGATAAAGGTGTCAGAGATAAGAGGAGTACCTGCTCTGAAAAATTCTTTGTAGAATCACATTTTCATAAAATGTCTGGTCAGTTATGTCTTTGTTCTTCCATAATATTTTATTGCTTTAAAGTGACTTCTTTCCTATGTCTTTGGCATTAACTTTTGATCAATATCAGACTTTAGAAAACAAATGCACCTGCCTAACTTTACTTGCTAGGAAACTTTGGAAATCAGCAGGATTTACTAGATGGCTTGACTATCAACCAGCGTACCTTGAGAGAAAAACTGAAAACTATAAACTCAAGTAGACAAACTTAAACAAAGGGAAATCACTACTAGGATCACAGAAGTTAGACTTATCAGATGTTACAAATGAGAAAGATTTTGAAATCTTACAGTACATAGTATTGCTCGCCATGAAGTCAGGATCCCTAGGATTAACTTGGCTGGGTTCAGTATACATTTTAATATTGTCCTCGAGATACCAGCTCTTGTTTTCATCAATTGCAGCAAACAACAGAACATACAACTTGTCAATATTTTTTTCAGTGTTTCCATCCAGTGTGCCTGAAACAAAACAAAACACGCAAAAAATAGCAAAATTTCCTCTTTGCAATAATTATTTTTGCTATAAAATAAGCTGATAATTCTGATTCAACTTAAAATATGAAAGTAAAATCGTGCACCTCCACAGACAGAACCCTAAGGAACCAAACATGCAAGGAACCAGGCAGACAGCCTCTCATCTTCCCATTTCCTTCCACCCTGCTGACACACCACTTCTCCGTAGGAGAAAGGTGGCAGTACTTCTTTGTGAGGATGGCTGAAGCGAAGTTTACTGGGTTTGACTACCACCTAGTGATCAACATGCATTACTGGACTTCATCTGAGGCGTTGTACTCAAGATCGCCATCTAGTGTTCAGAATCCAAGATGGCAACTTTACTTTTTCTAGAGAATCCAGGGCATGGCAGGAAAACAGAGCTCATTTAATAGCAAAATTCCACTAGGAGGGTGAGGGACACATCACGTATTCTGGTTGACCCAATTACTACAATGCAGTTTTAAAAACATGGTACCTCTTTTACAAGTCATCATTGGTCCAATGAGTCCTGAAGCCACATCTTTGGGCGAGTTCACATGGGAGTGGTAAATCCTTGTCACGCAGTTACTGTCATTGGCGGCAGGCCCCTGCTTTTCGTCCACAAACCACTTGTAAGTGTAATTCGCCCCTGGTTTCAGATGGTCATCTTCCTTTTCCAGGCCCGTAGTATTATCAGGATAGAGAGCGCCTAGAAAACACAATCTGCACTGTGGTCGCAACAACCATTGGCAACACTATTTTGAGCGTCACTCACACTGTCTCCATTAAGTAATGAATATACATTAATTTGTATTTTCAGAGTAAAGTGTGCATTTTGCCTCTCCTCTCTCCTGCCTCCTGTCTCCCTAGATCCCCCTTAGTTGGCTTCTACCCAAATGCCCCACTCCTCCACGTTCTATCTAGACCAAATTGGGATGAGACAGGCAGTATATTAACAGACAGTCATCACCTTTATCGATAGATTCCACAAATATTGTGCACCTACTATGTCCCTATATCTTGAATACAGAGAGCTAGGCTCCTGGGTTTCCCTTCATATTTTCTTCACTGCAAGTCACACTTGGGACTTATGGCATCAAGAGGCATCTGTGTTACCTTCGAGTAGTTCAAAAGTGGCCCTCTGCATAGCTTACATCACTCTGAGCTAGTACCTCAGTTCTGAATCTGGGACCTTGCTCACTTTTCTTTCTTCTTCTAGAATTTCACTTCAGATCTCAACCTTTTGGGGCTGGAATCCTGATAACTATGCATAACATTTTTTTTTCATTCAATAAAACATTTTGAATCATGGCCAACCTCTCACCATTTATACATCTTTTGGGACCCCCTCCCCCCCCCATTCCATGTTGAACACAAAACCCTATTTGTTGGCTATCTCTTCCCTTTTTTTCCACAGCATCATCAGGCAGCAGAGAGTGTAGATGTGTAGAAGAGGAGATACTTCTGGAAAGTAATGATTTCTCTTGGCACTGATGTTTTCCAAGAGACTAACCCTCATCCACTAGGAAATGAAATGAGATAGGGGTAGAACAGCATTTCTGCCAACTAACATTTAGCTCATGAGCGTCTGCTACAAAAGCAATTTGTGTGTGTGTGTGTGTGTTTGTGTGTGTGTGTGTGTGTGTGTGTGTGTGTGTGAGTGAAAAGTGTATTTTCTTTGCCAGGAATTACAAGAGTGGTCACTCATTCAAGATGAGAAATTGAAAAAAGACTGTCTTGGATATAAACATTAAAGACATCAGAAGTAAGAGAAGTAAGAGTCTGCATTCACTCCACACTACTCCTATCCACAATGATGCCCAGTTCATGGTTACCTTGCTTTTTCTGAAGTACTGGGCTCATACTGTCTATAAGCAAAAGCTCAGGAATATAAGGAGAGAGGATCCACTTACCTTCATTTTCTTTAGTGTAGGTCATTCCGTGAGGATGGAAACTATACTTTCTTGAAGCAAAATTTCTTACATGTATAAACACCAAGTCTCCAGTCTCTGCTTTAATTATCGGACCTAAAAGTCCCAACCAGGGTGGTTTTTCAATTATTTTTTGAAATGTATCATCAGTATATTGAAAATACAAAGCCTTCTTATAAACAGGTCCTATCCTATCTTGGTTGTGTTTCAGATACACTTGGGACTGAAACTCTCTGTAAAAAACAAAAGAGAGAACTTTAACAAATTTTGACTGGAAAGAAAAAAGTGTTGACTAAACTGAAATTGGAAGTAAGAAGCTTTACAGCCTAATTTTGATAGAGAAAACTCAAATCCTGTAATAATTGGGAAAGAAGTAAAAAAAGGTGTTGCAACCAAGGACAACATTGGAGTGTGTAGTTAAGAGGTCAAATACAAAGGTAGCAAGTAATACACATGGCATTTTGGTTTAAAAGACTTACCAAATTCATTGTACTGGACTACAAAAGGCTTTCTCACCCCACTTTGAGGTTACTTTAGTACTGAAGCATTAGATAAATTCTTATGATTTAGGGTCATTTACACATTTAAATATTGGGTTGTCAGCAAAGTTATGACGTATTTTTTTCTGTTTTTCTTTGCAAAAATGCATCACGACTTTTCTAACAACCCAATACATCTGTGGATTTGTTGGTAGAATTGGGGCATTTTGGCCAATAAACAGTACATTAGAACCCCGTACGTAACCTCTAGATGTCCTTCCTATTATTTGAAGGCAGAAGTAAAAAAGCTGCAATTTTACAGTCTCTGGCATACACTCAATATCAGAAAGACAATTGTTGTTTAACATCTTGAGCACCACTTAAACAAAATCGCTGATAACACAGAATTGGATGACCCCTGAGATAATGTGGCACAAGGGCAAGAGTGGTGACAGTCCCATGAAGGAATGATTCCTTATTTATATTAATATATGTCTTCCATGCCATTCTTATACTAAAACAACAAACAAACAAATAAACAACAGAGGAAGTGATTCTAATAGCAAATGTCCCCTTAAAGGGTCAATTATGAGAAACTCCTCATCAGCATTTTATCAATGAGTAGCCATTACAAACTTCTGCTTCTGCTGGTAAGTCTGTCAGTGCAGAGGTATTACTTACTGATCTTCAGAAATGGGCTTCCCGTTGAGCATATTTTTACCAGTAGGAGCATAGTTCCAAGTGGTTTCATTAATGCCTATGTAGTAGTGCCTATGTTTTGCCCAACCTGGAGAACTAATAAAAACCAGAAAGGTCAGTAGAAAAAGGGCCTTCATTTTCAAAATCTGAGCCTGAAGAGACTAACTGAATGATACGTACCTTCTTTTTATAATGGAGGCTTTCTTCCTTTCTTGTGTTCATTTACATAAATAAAGGTTGAATAAAGGCTCATCATGTGCTTCATCTCTCCCTCTCTCTCTCTCTCTCTCTCTCTCTCTCTCTCTCTCTCTCTCTCTCTATATATATATATATATATATATATATATATATATATGTGATTTCTGTTCCAAATGCATTCAGTTTTCATTAGTCAGACCAGGTGAAATGTTGCACAACCTATACAGAATACTGGTTCTTAGCCAGGTGTTCTCCACTGCCAGGTGAGAGCCTTTTTGAATTACTGGGTAGACTGACTACTCAGATTAAGACAGGTTAGTTAGTACACTATCAGGCAGTTAGGAAGTCCCTGGTAGACTGAGAAAAGATAAGATTAAAAAACTGGTCATTCCTTAAATTAGCCATTCCTTTCAAAATTATAGGGTAACTCCCTCATACTGGAACGGAGACATCAATCATGCCCTAGATCAACAAAGCTATTTTGGAAGACATTATGAAAGCCACCCCCCCCCTCCCCGCAAGGCTTAGCAATAGAACAAACCGGATAAACACCTTAACAACAAACACCAGCATTCCAACATCCCCCCTTCCAGGCATAAAAAAATATATAAAACTCAAGCCTTTTACCCTAGCTAGTGGGCATCCCATTTTCCAGGTACCCCCCTCCTGCTCGGGAGCCGTAACCTTTCTCTTCCTTTAGTAAAACTATCCTCTGCTACAAACTCGACCTCTCTGATCCATGTCTCCATTCTTTGGCTTCACGAGATTACGACTATGGCACAAGAAATAGCCTACATCAAGATCGTTCATTACCCCCCAGTGATTATTATCTATTCCATCTTCTTACTGTTTTAGTCCATCCTACATACCATTCCCAAATCCTCCAACTGTTACTTTTAATAAGTTATTCCCCAAATGATAATTTAAATTCCTTGTCATTTATGACTTTCTTTAAGTTATACTCAAATTTCTTGACATCTAAAACTATCCATAATCTAGCCCTCAATGTGATATTCCAAATCTGTCTCCGTAATTCACTTACAGGATCCTTTTCCTCTGGGAAGTTGTCTTATTAAAGACACAGCATGGGACGATGGAGAAATACACGAGCACTGGAACCAGACAGCTCTGGGTTTGAATCTTAACTCTGTCTTGTACCAGTTGTGACCTGTGTGTGATTGTGGAACTCAATTTCTTAAATTTATAAAATGATAATAATATTACTGACCCACTTGGGAAGTTGTGAAAATTAAATGAGACAGCACATATTGTAGAGGAGTTTGGAGACTCATGAGGAGGCTCACAGCCAACATATAACAAGTGTTATTTACCTCCCTTTCTCCCATTGTTAGAGTGGGCTTTGTGATATGACAATCTGGAAGTTTTGACCCGGGCAGAATTAACAACTATTGCTTATAAAGAAGATTTATAGACTCATTATTTTTTAATGCAGAAAAGGAAAAAATGCAAATATCATTGTATGCACACCCATTCCCCAGTCTGATATTTCTTCCTTCCCCTTCTCCCTTCCTTAGCTTACTTACAATTTTCCCATTCTGCAAGCCTCAACTGTCACTTTAGCTCCTCAGTGAAACCTTCCCTGAACATTTCAGCCTACAGACATCCCATCTTTCTGAACTCACCAGCTTTAGCCAGGCCTGGCAATTAACCACATAGTGTTGACAGTGTTGTTATTTAAATTTTCATGTGGTATTTTCGCTACCCCCAATAGATTATAATTCCTATAGATTAGGGGTCACTTTTAAATTATTGTATATCTACTAGATACCAAGAAATAAATGTTAATTTTTTTGGAATAAATAGAGTGCCTTGGCCACAGTTTCAAAAAGTGAGGAAAAGAGCAGGAGTCTTTTTTTTTTTACTTTTTATTTCATTTTATTTTTTATTAGTATCAGGTGTACAAAACAATATAGTGATTAGACATTTACACACCTCACAGTGAAAACCCCAACAAGTCTACTGCCCATCTGACATGGTACATAGCTATTACAATACCATTGACTATATTTCCTATATTGTACTTTACATTCCATGACTATATATTTTTAAAATTATAGTTGACATTCAATATTATTTTATATTAGTTTCAAGTGTGCCACGTAGTGGTTAGGCATTTATATAATTTATGAAGTGATCCCCCAATAAGCCAAATACTCATCTGACACTAGTTTTTTACAATACTATTGACTATATTTCCCATACTGTATTTCACATCCCCTTGACTATTTTTGACTACCAATTTGTACTTCTTAATCCTTTCACCTTACTTACCCATCCCTCCAAGCCCATCCCATCTAGCAACCCTGTTTGTTCTCTGTATCCATTAGTCAATTTTTGTTTAGTTTGTTTGTTTATTCTGTTATTGAGATTCCTCATATAAGTGAGATCATATGTATTTGTCTCTCCCAGTCTGACTTAGTTCACTTAACATAATATTCTTTTTTTCTTAAGATTTTTATTGGGGAATTGAGGGATGGGAACAGTGCTGGGGAATTGGGGGAAGGGGAACAGACAAGTTGCTGTCGTTT
>NW_017732286.1:526241-536750 GCF_001890085.2 Hipposideros armiger | reverse complement strand
CACGGTAGCCCATGGCAACCCACTGCAGCAGGGGCTGCAGCCTAGCTGTCGCCAGCGACTCACGGCAGCCCAGCTCCCGGTTGAGCTGTTGTTCAGCATCTTAGCTGTAGAGGGCAGCCTTACTGGCCCTCATATGTGGGATCTGAACCGGGGCCTTCTGGCATCCCAAGCCAGCTCTTAACCAATGCGCCACTCGGCCGGCCCAGCATAATACTCTTTAGGTCCATCCATGTTGTTGCAAATGGTAAGATTTCATTCTTTTTATGACAGAGTAATTCTCCATTGTATAAATGTACCACAGTTTCTTTATCTAATCATCTATTGATGGGCATTTCAGTTGTTTCCATGTCTTGGCTATTATGAATAGCATTGCAATAAACATAGGGGTTTATATATCTTTTTGAATTAGTGTTTTAAATTTCTTTGGATAAACATTCAGGAGTGAGATTGCTGGGTCATGAGGAACTCTATTTTTATTTTTTCGAGGAACCGTCATACTGTTTTCCGTAGTGGCTGCACCAATTAGGAGCAGGAGTCTTTATTTGCCATTGATCTCTGTATCGTCATATTTATTACTATTAGGTATTTCTTGAGACTTTACAATTTGAAAGTCATAGTGCCTTTCAACAGCCAGAGTGGTGATCTGATTTAGTTAGAAACCCACAGTTAGAAACATTAAGGCGTGCAATGATACGGCATGTGTTGTTCTGAAGCTTGCTATTATGCTTCAAGCACTGGTCTTAGAGACCTTAATATATCACTACCTAGAAGTCTACTTGTCTCATTTTAATTGCAGAATATTTTTTTCTATTATGAATGTACTTGATTTATTTTTTTAAATACACAAAATTAAAGTATATGTTTCCTGGGTGTACATACAAATATCTATATGCACTTACGGAAGTGCCCCAAATGGTACATATCAAACTAAATACAGCCCTGAGAGGAAGAGAGAGGGTTATTATATTTAAAAATATTTTTACAAGGAGAATCCTTTTTTGTATTATTAAATTTTTAAAAATCAACAAAGTATTTACATCTTTTTTCATTAAAAAATAATGAAACTATAAATATTTTTTATAAGCGATAGTCACTAAATTTTACACAGGCCAAAACTTCCAGACTGTCATATCACAAAGTTTTTCACATTTGTGAATCTTTTGGTGGGTTTAAAAAGGAAGCTGGGTGAACAGCCTGTTGCTTTGGCAGATTTTAATGTCACCAGCAGATGTTGGAAGGAACACAGAACAGTTAGGACTGTAAGGATGGGAGGTGTGGAGAGAAACTGCCTACAGGAGGATCAAGAGGAAGAGATTCACGTCGCTACAGCCTTTGGGAAACAGTTGAACGGGTTGGAGAGAAGACCCAGGTCAGACATGATGGGTCTCATGAGAGGGGTTAGAAATGGGTTTTCTGATTTTAAGAAGGTGATCCAACTGGGTTGAAATAGTTGGAAGCTACAGTTTCACAGGTTTCCGTCTGTGTATAATCTTTCCTGTCACTATAGCTCTAGACCAGCTGCTGTAGAAGGATCCACCCATTAAGCAGAGGGGGTGGAATTTCTTAAATGGGCTTTCAAATGTTGCTTTATCCAGAAAGTCTATGACTTCCTTCCTCATCCTCCCAGGAACATTATTTTAGTCTGGAATGTGGATAACAGAAGATCTATTCAGCTGGTGTGTTTTCCCTCAGTAAGTATCCCAGTAAGTGCAAAGAAGCCTAATGTATTCAAATCAAACAGATCTACCTCCAGTTCCCACATTACCATTTACTAGCTACATGATTTGGGCCAACTTCCATAATCATTCTGAACCTGAATCCCCTTATCTGTAACATGAAAGTAATACTAATTAAAGCACAGGGCTCCTGTGAGGATCTAGCTTCCAGTATGATAGATAGTAAGAATTCAAAGAAAGTTTGCATCCTCCCCCCAGACAACTAAAATGGCATTGGTAAATAGTTGCTGTTTGTTTGTTTTCTTCTCAACAAAGGACTAGAAAATTGGTGTCTACTTTATTTGGGGGGCGTTTTTTTTGTTTTTTTTTGTAATGTAATATTTTATGGCTTGTCAAGATGGAAATACTTTTTGCAATCCTATAATTCCCTTTTTGCATAGTCCTCAGTCAATCAGTATCTTGATACAGTAGTATTTGAAGTTGGGCACCATTATTTGACTACGTTCTTGGTTTGTAGAAGAACATAAGGCAACTTACTTTGCTAACCTTTGTTGAATTTGGCCCCAAAGTGTGAACTCAAACATTTTGGAAAAATATTTGAGCTCCTTCTGGTTTTTTCATTCCACGACTCACAATCAGCTTAAGAAATAAATAGAGCATTATGAAAATATGAGTAAGGACTTAATGATAATAGCATGTTAGGTCTGTAAAAAGCTTTACAATATATAAAATATCTTACAAGAGAAAAATATTACCCTATATAATCTTTAAAACACTGTCCTCTACCCCCAACTCCTTACACCTGTTTAATAGATGAGGTTTCTAAAGCTCAGAAAGTCAAGCAACTTGCCGCATGATGCACACTTCCAAATTGTGGTACCAAGAGTCAAATATAAATCAGTGGATTCCAAGTCAAATGTTTCTTCCATGTGACCTTATTAATAGCTTCAATAGTTTAAGTGTGCATACTTCTATTTTATCAACAAATGCTAAGTTTTGCTCAGAATGTATGACTGTAATTGTTATCTTTCAACAAGGCAGACCAATGGGATATAAATGATGTGCAGGCAAGATAGAGAGTTTAAAGTCAATGGGGATGATGTTGCAACTTTTCAATCTATTTCTATCACTTCTACCAACAGCTAACATTTGTTGGAAGTCAGGTCTCCCATACCCAATTTCTGAACATTAGTTCTAATTGTGTCAGCAAATCCTGAAAGAAAAGTTTATTAAGCTCTTTTAACAGATGAGGAAACTGGAGCTTGGGGGTTTTAAAGCAAGTAGGTGTTATTGCCAGAATTTAAACCCAGGCCTTAAAACCAGGTAGATACTCTTAATACTAAATTCCCATCCTTGTAATCTAGGAACTGGTGGAAAACTATCAACCAGATTAAAAGAGTTGAAATAAGTAGAGCAACTAGTAGCTGGGGCCGATAATTACACTCAGGCTGGAGCCTGGTGTCTTTCTCAGGTGAAGAATAGGTAAACTGCAAGCCTTCACACTATGGGGTAGACTGCATGGGGGACCAGATGCTCACGAAACAAGGCATGGAAAGGAATAGTGGAAAGATCTTGAGGAACAATGAGAAAGAGAAAAACAGCCCCTGAAACCCAGAGCTGGCTTGGCACTATCAGTGAGGCCTTGATATTCTCCTGTTGGACATAATTTCCCGAATACCAATATCAGATATCACCACTGTGACCAGAATGGGTTAGGACAAAAACTCCACGATAATGTCTGAACACACATGAGGAACATGAACTTGATTCAAACCTTTACAAGAACCAAACATGTCATGATCCTGACTATAACTGACTGCTGCTTCTTTACCAATTACAGCTTTAGTTTTGCTCCATTTCTCCTGCCTTATAGGTAAAATTTATTAAGATAGCCAACCATGGAATTACCCCCTACTTCCTCACTTCTTTCCTGTTCACCTAAGGGAGAGAAGGTGTGCTGTGTAAGAAAAAACACTTGTGAAGGTTACAAGCCAGAAACAGAGGCTGACTAAAAGACTGTGATTTACTTAGAAGATTGTAGAACACTCTTCTCCTTACCTTACCACTAAACAAACGGGGCTCCAGCGTAAGAACAGTGGATTATAGCTTAAAGAGCTACAAGGCACAGCCTCACAGGCTGTCCCTAAGAAGGAATAGTTAAAGAAGTCCAAAAATAAGAGGAGAGACAACAACAACGATAAAGACACTAGAGGAGTTGAAGCCTCTGGCACTGAGAGCTACAGCAAACCTTAAACACAGCCCACTCCTAGCTAGATTACCATAAATTCTCACACTACAAGCGTATTTACCACAGTTCCTATTCCCCAATACCACATTTTCATCTTTAAACAAAAAATTGCAAGGTACACGAAAAAGCAAGAAAAAAATAGTCTGAAGAGAGAAAGCAAATATCAGAACCAGATTCAGATATGACACAGATGTTGGAATTGTCAGACTGCTAATTTAAAATAACTATGATTAATATGTTAAGGGCTTAAATGAAAAAAGTAGACAACATGCAAGAACAGATAAGCAATGTAAGTAGAGAGATAAAAATTCTGAGAATCAATTGTAACAGACATGAAGATGCTTTTGATGTTTCATTAGACTGGGCACAGCCAAGGAGAGAATCAGTGAGCTTGATCAGTCAGTAGAAACTTCCAAAACTGAAATGCAGAGAGAAAAAAATAATGAAAACAAAAGATAAGCAAACAAACAAAAAACACAAACAAACAAACAAACAAAATCTAAGAACTGTGGGATAATTTCAAAAGATATAAATACACAAAATTGGAATAGCAGGAGAAGAAAAAAAAAGAAATTGAATAAAATAAATATTTGAAGTAATAATGGCTAAGAACTTTTCAAAATTAAGTACAGAGACAAAACTACAGTTCCAAGCAGCTCAGAGAACACCAAATGTCAGAATAAACACCCCCCCCCAAAAAAAACCCCAAACAAAAACCCTATGCCTAAACATATCATATTCAAACTTCAGAAAACCAAAGACAAAGAGAAAATCTTGAAAAAAGTCAGAAGAAGGGAAATATCTTACCTGTAGAGAAACAAGGATAAAAATTGTAAAACTGAACTGGTCTTGCTCATTCCCCAAACAATTCCAGTCACTGCCTTCCTCATCTCAGTCTTCTAATAGCCCAGGCAAAACAGCCTTGGATTTATCTTTAGCTGCTTTCTCACATTTCCTCTCCAGTCTGTCACCTGCTCAAAATACTGGGGGTGCCAAAAAACATGTATACACATGACTTGTATTCATCTTTTGTTATCGGTATATATTGAATATTACAATTTTAATGCAGTTTTTTTCCTTTCTTAAAATGTGTATACATTTTTTGACACCCTCTGTATATCTAAACTCCAGTTCACTTCTCACTACTTCTACGGATACTTCCCTGGTTCAAGCCACCATCATGCCCCTCTCGAGTAACGTAACACCTTCCTAAATAGTTTCCTTTAAAAAAAATAATAAGTTTCCCTGCTTCTGTCCTTACCTCTCTTTAATCTATTTTTAACACAGCAACCTGAGTGACCCTTTAAAAATATAAATCTCCTCAGTTCACTCCTCCACTCAAATCCTCTCAATGGCTCCCTATTTCTTACAGAGTAAAGTCCATAGTCCTTTGTATGGCTTTCAAAGCTCCTTAATTACCTCACCTCCCATTACAGCTTTTCTCTCATCTCTTCTCGGCTCACTCAGCTCCAGCCAGGGTTGCCTGCTTGCTGTTCTTTGAACAGAACAGCCACACTTGCAACCTAAGGCCCTGCACTTACTCTTCCCTCTGCTCGAATGCTTTTCCCTCAGATATCCTGATGGTTCCCTTTTGGGCCTCCTTCAAGTCTTAAATGATGTGTACCCTGACCACCTGATTTAATATCGCCATCTTCCCCATCTCTCTTCTCCCCAACACTTGGGGTCCTTCCTATTTTTCCTTTTGTCCACAGCACTTAATCATCTCCTAATTTACTATAAAAATTTCCTTATTAATCATGTTTGTAATGTATTATCTGTCTCTCCTTACTAAAATCTAAGCTCCATAAAGGCAGAAATTTTTGTTGGTTGGTTTATCCCCAGCACCTAGAACAGTTTTTGGTACCAAGTATAGGCCTAATAATGATTTGCTAAATGAATACATTACAGGACACCCTATAACGGGATGTGTGGCCTGGGAAAACAACAGCAGCATCAACATGCTAATCATCACCATTTTGGGGTGCTTTCAGAAGGAAGGTGAGACTGGCTTTTGCCCACCATCACACAGCTGGTTAGAGACAGAGACAGAGCCATGATTGGACAGCCGGGCATTCCGGCTTCAGAGCCCCTGTTCTTAACCTGTGTGAGGTGCTGGGAGAGCAGATTACACCTCACACGGTTTCCTCTTTATTATGAACTGTGCTATTTTTAAGGATCTTTTCATATCTGCAAAATTGTGTGCTATTCTGTTTCCCTATTTTACCTACTTTGTGGTTGGTTTTTACACTAAGTTATCAGAAAATGACTGGATGGAACCAGGAAGTAGTGGCTCTGTGAACATTACTTTGCAAATGCTTCATAATGTTATTACTTCCTATTTCCAGATGTAAATAAAACACAACTGTGCATAAGGAGACTTTTTTTTAACCCATGGCAATACAATGCTGGCTAGCTCTGCCTATCCAGGTTCCCCTAGTGTCTTTAAGGATGAGCAAACAGTGATTTTGTAAATCAGTGTTCTTCAAAGAACACAATAATTTAAACTAGCATAGCCCCAACTCCTGCTGTTAGGAGTAGTTAGGATTCTTGTGAAACAACCATTGGGGAGCTTGGTACAGCTTAAAGAGATTCAACTGGCCAGAAATATTGGGATATAAAATGGCAAAATCAATAAAGAAAATTGTATTGGGGAAAAAAAGTTTTTTCCCTTCTTTGTTTACCAACTATGAGCCATTTCTACTTGACTGTCTATGTGAATACACTCATATACAGAAGTCATATGTTCATTCATGTATTCAATGTTCATCAGGTACTTATGGAGAGTTTCTATGTGCCTGGCCTTATTCCAGTTGCTAAGGAGGTAATGACATTTGTGAAACTGGGCAGTGAAGAGGGCCTGTGGGTGATGGGACAGCCACAAATAAAATATGGCCAGACAAAAACACAAACCTCATTTCTTATCTGTTCCCTCAAATACATTGTCCAGCTTGCTTATTTATTTCATTACTAAAACCAATCCATCTTTAGTGGATGAAGATGCCATCTTGAGAGACAGTACAAAGAATTAGTGCGACAGAATTAGTGCTCAAGGCGATTCCAGAGAAGACTGGGTAACTGTCTGGAACCCTGACCCTATCATGAAAATGTCTGTGTAACCTCCAAGAGCAATGATATCAAGCATATCTACATTCATTTGGATACGCCCATTCTGGTGTGTTTCATGTTAAAACAATTACAGTATGTCACACTCACAACCCTTCAGCATTGAGTCAGTTAAAAAAAATGAGTTGATTGCAAAAATTAATTTTTAATTCATGATTTGGGCCTCAGGATGACTTTTCTCCCATTGAACCAATGATCCGAATGGTGGGTGGATTCTACCTCTGCCCTCAAAATGCCATTATAACCCCCAAATGTAGATTTTTAAAAAACAAAGATAATCGTTACTGAAAAAATGGCCGAGTAAATTGAATCCTTTTGACACCTGAGACAAAATATTTGATTAGGACTCTATGTTAGAAATGAAAACAACTAAGAATATAAGATTATTTTATCTTATATTAGTTTAAATCCTACATTTTTTATTTATAAAAATGACAGTTTAACATGATTCAATCTAATATTTAACACAGTTTAATTAGGCTTATTAAGTCTACACGGAATCTTAAAATGAATAAATGTCATTTGGATTTGGATTTGAATGACAAAGCTTTCAGAGAGCACATATAATGTCCTTTATTTCACCTTTGATTTTTGCAGCATCTTAACAAGTAGGGTTATTTTGCCTAAACATTCGAGGGCATCCTAGACATTTCTTCATTCTTTGACATTCATAATCTGTCATCCTTTTAGACTTTTTCTTCAAATATTTATTAGTCTCACTCCGCCAGATTCTTATTTGTCAAAACTTTGTGTGTTATTGAGTAGTCATTACTTTTAATGACTTTCAAATCTTCCATTATTTACATTTAATTTGCAGCATTTACATTTACTTTGAATTCTATTTGTAGCAGGAGAGTAACAAATATATTGACACAATGGACAAGGAAATATATTTGTGTCACATGAGAAGAAATATTTAAATGGAGACTAACATCATAAACAGTAGCTTTAAACAACCATTAGATTTGCATGTATTTATATTTATAATAAAAAGTCTGGAAGACAATGCAGATACAGATCTAACAACTAAAAAAGTTTCAAAATATGTAATAGTTTAAAAAACCTTATCTTGAATGTTGGCTCTTCAAAAAAGAAGCTTTAATTAGAGAAATAGGAATGATGATTCTGAAAGATTCCTTTCAAGGACATAATATATAAGTTGGGTATTTGACTTCATAGGTTAATAGAATCAATTCTTTATTATGGATGATTCATTTGAAAAATATGGTTTTTCTTCTCCTTGGACTTGGTTTTTCAATATCATAATGCTTAAAACATATCACACCATAATAATGGCTGTTTGTACTTTTACAAAAGCAATTTTAACAGCCACATTTTCAAGCCTTTTGATTCACATGTATTTCATTTATTTTTGTGTTTTAAAAACTCTTTGTTTGAAACCCCATCACCACTTTTTAGTTTGAAATGCCAAACTACAGGAAAAGCTTAATTTATACACTGAACACTTGTATTCCCTTTCTGTGGATTCACCAGTACTTAATATTTTGTCAAGTTTGATTAATGCCTCTGTCTCTATACATATTTACTTTTTCTCTGAATCATTTAAAAGTAGCTTATAGATATGTCTCTCCTAATACTTCAGCATGCATCTCCTAAGAATAAGGTTATTCTCCTACATCACCACAATATCATCATGACACTCAATTTAACATTGATACCAGGAACTTGACTAATATACAATCCATAATCAAATTTCCCCAATTATCTCACTAATGTCTTTTATAACTTTTTTTCTTATTTTTTCTGACCCAGGATCCAATTAAAGAAAATATATGCATTTGGTTGTCATGTCTCTTAAGTGTCCTTTATTTTAGAACAATGTTTTGACTTTTTTTTTTCTTTTCTGGTCCTTTATTATGTTTACAACATTTTTGAAGAGCACTTGCCAACTGTTTTGTGAACTGTCTCACAATCTGGACTGCCTGATTGTTGCCTCATTATTAGGTTCAGGCTAAATACTTTTTGGCAAAAAATATCACATTGTTAACATCATGCACTTCTCATCACATCACATCACATCACATGAAGAAGCATGTTACATAATTGATAAGTAATCACAAAGGTGATCCTATGAGTTTGAATAAATATTTTATTCCCCAACACAATTTACTCAATGATTTTGTTATTATTCATTCATAACTCTTATTAACACAAGGGATCAAACCCAATTTCTGATCACGGAAATCCAAAGACCTGTAATTAATGCAAGTTAACTTCACCTCAACTACTGAACTCTGAGTCTGCCTCAGTCTTTTCCCCTGGTTGTTCTCTCAGAACTTCATGTCCAAAGGGCTTTTATGGTATTGCAAATACTGGCCGGAGACACTAGGAACTGCCTCTAGGATTTTTTTTTTTGGGGGGGGTAACTTTTTTTTATTAGTTTCAGTTGTGCAAAACAATGTAATAGTAAGACATTTATACCCTTCTCAAAGTGATAACCTCCTTCCCCCAATCTACTACCCCTCTGACATTGCATATGGTTGTTACAATTCCACTGACTCTTGCAAATTGTTTCTCTTTAATCTCCCTGCTCCTTCTCTTAGGGCTGGAACTGTCTGCCTCTGCCAGAGTAGGTAAAGAGGAGGAGGCCCAGAGCTCAGAGGCAGAACAGACAGACTTGCTCTGTCATATCTAAGCTCGGAGCCTCCTTTTCCAGTTCAGAGAAGCTGATAGAAGACTCCTCCATGACAGACAGCCTCTATCTGTACTTTTAGAGATTCACACCATGGTGGACCTGATGAGTTCCTTAGAGCTGTAGGACTCAGTCAGCATACATCACACTGCTCCCTAGGGTAGAAGCTCCCATATCTTGTTCATTTCCCAGGTCCCTCATTTGCAGGGTCCTTTTTTCTAGGTCTTTCAGAAAGAGCTTTATCTGCCCTGAGACCTCACAGGATGAGGCCAAAAAAGCTCAGTGGTATCCATTCAGCAGGGTTCTGCATCCTTGGTCTGCAGAAGAAACCTTAGTTCCCAGCCTAATGGAGTTCCAACTTCCACTGAGTATGTTCTGTTGTATGCTTGCTTTAGATACAGTTGTTCTGGAAGTAGAGAGCCAGAGTCTCATTGAAGATAAACGGAAGGAGGGGGATTCCAGAAGTTGTACTGAGTTGTTTTCTAAAGTTCTCAGGCTCCTCAATTTGTCTTTAGATAAAAATAAGTTTCTCTTAATATCTTTATCACTCAAATGTATTAACCTTAAGGCCTAGAGTGACAACCAGAGTTACAGTACATGCTCAAACATCCAGGGGCACATGGAGGGACATGCCAGACCAGATCTGTGTCACAAAGAGGCTATCTTACAAATTTTGTAGCATGTGTTAAAGGCTTTAAAACCTCAATATTCATGCAAGTTTCTGGGTTGCTGTGTTTGAGGCTTTTCTTGAGCTAGATTTTTCTAGGACTTCCAATAAAACACTTTGTATGATATCCAGAACTGATTGT
>NW_017732286.1:492433-521427 GCF_001890085.2 Hipposideros armiger | reverse complement strand
AGTGGTTGTGGTTTTCATAATAGTAACCTTGTATTTCCCCTATTTCTTATAGTTTTTCAGTAGAATGGAAGTATATAGGCCAGGAGCTGGCATTTTAGAACCTGAGTATGATGGTTATTATGTTCCCAGTCTCCAAGCACATGACAAAAGGAGTGTTTCTCCTCTCTTATACTTTGTCTAGCTTAGTAATGCCTGTCCCTTACCTTTGCCTTTTTTTCTCTCCCCAAACTTCTGACCTTATGCTGTTGCTGTGAGCCTATCACTTTCCTCCATCTTCTTCTTTTTCTGTTGTATTTTTGAGATTTCCAGGTCTCAGCCATCCCAAAACTGTTCCAACTATATCTCAGTTCAGATTTAAGTCACCCTGCTTCTAAGAGTTTTATATGTACTAACTACCTTAGTCTTCACAACAACTCTATTATTATTCCTGTTTTACAGATTCAGAAACTGAGGCACAGAGGGCTTATGTAAATTTCACCAAGGTAACACAGCTAATAAGGCAGAGCCCAGATGTGCATCTGAGCAATTTGACTCTAAGAGTATATCTTTAAAACACTGTTATATAAATCTCATCCATGTGCCAAACACTGGTTTTTTATTTTATATATATATATATATATATATATATATATATATATATATATATATATATAATATACACTCATTTAATCCTCATATGAAACCTAGATTAAGCAAACAAACAAGAAGCAAAGATATTGAATATCTGAACAACAAAATTAACTTGACCTAATGGAAACCTGTAGAAGCCTTCACCCAATATTTGGAGGAAACATTTACTTTTTAAGTATATATAATATTTACAAATATTAGCCATAAAACAGCCTTAAAAATGTTCAAAGTATGAGAACCATATAGACCACCATCTATGATCACAATACAATTAAGTTAGAAATTAATTTAAAAATATGTTTGGAAATTTTAAAGCACATTTAAAAATTCATAAATCATAAAGAAAAGTAGAAAATATAACTGAATAATAAGAAAAATACAACATTTCAAAACTTGTGAGATACAGGCAAAGTAGTACTTAAATAACAAATGTATAGTCTTAGATACTTATTAAAAGAAGAAAGGTTGAATATTAAATAAGCTAGGCATTCAATTTAAGAAGTCAGGAGCAGTACAGTGAGATAGAAGCAAGGAAAATAAGAGAGAAATAATAAATAGAAGAGTATAACTGCATTAAATAGAAATCATTCTCAATTAGGATTAGCTAGCAATACTCAGTCTCTCTGCAAATTAAAAAATGAAGAGTATCTCCTAAAAAGGGTAAGAAAAAGTGCGGTCACACACATATCTCATGTCTAGTTCTTTCCTATTTTAAGCTCTTTAGATAGATTTTTGTGGAAAAGATTAGAGCATATATACTTTTTAAATGATATTTATTCTTTCTAATTATTCAAGTAATACATTCGCAAAGGAAGATTTGAAAATATAGAACAACGTAAAGAAATATAACTCATAATCTCATCATTAGGTGATAATTATTAACATTTAAGGTATTCTCCCAGTCTTTTTTCTATGTATCTGAAGATTCATACATGTCTACCTGTAATTATATGATTATTTTAAAAACTTGGTCTCAAACTGCACACATAGATTTGTATCCAGCTCTTCTACTTAAAATTGCATCATTGGCATATACTCTTTAAATACTAAATTTTGGGTGACTGTGTTAATATTTAATTTACGGATGCATATATTGTATTACATTTGACTGTGCCTCTGTTTTTCAACAATGTTTCCAGTTCTGTGGTGGAGTCATTCAGCTGACATCTATTCATGGTCCACTCAATGTATGGTACCATATTGAATCTAAACACGATTGAGACCATCTGAATGTGTCTGACAAACGGGTGGGATTGACCTGCCCAAAGTCTATTTACAAGAGGACAGAGTAGTGTCTGGGAGAACTAAAAAAAGAGGGTACTGGGCATGATGAGTTTATGGGCTTGACAGAGTAATCATGTATTCTCTCTATGTTGGCTTCCTTCTTTGTTTTTTAATTATTATTATTATTAATTTTTTGGACAGCAATGCCTGGGTTGCTTCATTCTTGGTTTCTAGTACAAATTCTCAAACAAGAACGACCTCCAATCTTGTTTGGACAATGTTACACTCTAGGCTAAGGAGGAGGCCACAAGGGTGACAATAGGCTGCCCATGGCTTGAGTTCCTGTCATGGTTCTGTCAGCTGGATCCAGGGCATGGGGGTCATGTAGTACACAACATGGCTTGCTTTCAAGATGCTCACTTCAGCAAAGGCTGTAGGCTAGGCAGTTTCCCTTAAAGACTGTAAGGCACCAAGGAGAGAGGCATTCTCCATACTACTGGCTACTACTGCCCAGCTTTGGCACAGAGCAGGTACTGACAGAGCATTGTTGACAGTGTCCAAGGAGGAGAGTGACGGGGAAGTGGTAGAAGTGTTAAGGTCCAGTGGGCTTATGATGGAGACAGGTACTCAGCAGAGCAGCCACGAAAAACAGAATACCCAACACTGAGTGTTTGCAATGCTCACTTTGTACTAGGACCCATGGGTATTGGGAAAAAATAAAACATAGCTGCTATCCTCAAGGAGGGCATGGTAAGTGTAGGTAGAAATATTATAAATGTTTGCTTAAAAAACTAAAAATAGGGACGGCTGGTTAACTCAGTTGGTTAGAGCGCAGTGCTCATAGCACCAAGGTTGTAGGCTCGATCCCTACATGGGCCACTGAGTTGCGCCCTCCACAACTAGATTGAAACAAGTTCTTGACTTGAAGCTGATGGGTCCTGGAAAAACACACCATTCCCTGGACCCTCCACTCCAAAAAAAAAAAAAGCACTAAAAATAAATACAGATAGTGATAACTCCTGTGACAGTTATCTACTGGTCAGTGGTCACTTTCTCTAACCCACTGAATATGTCCTCAAACTGCTCATTTATTTCAAGGTTGTCTCTTGCAACCCACTGCATTCATCACCAAGAGTGAGAAAATGATGCCAAGAGCTCAGTTAGGTTATGTAAGTTTATATAAAACTAATAAAGAAAACTTGGAAGATATAGAAAAGCAAGAAAAAGGATCACCTATTACCCAAATCAGCCACAGTTGACATTTTTGTGTAAACTTTTCTAGATGTAGTTTTTATCCTATATTTTGATTATTAGGTGTTTTGTTTCTTTTAGTTATGCTTATGCTGTAAACATAAATTTGCAATCTGCTTTTTCACATAGAACTATTCGTAATATTTAAAACATCATTTGCAAAGACCATATAATACTACAACTAATGTTCCACTCTTTACTTAATCCTTCCCCTGAACTTAGACTTATGGGGTAGTTCTAATTTTCCAGAATATTAAATAATATTGAAATATGTTTAAAAAAATTTGCATAAATTTTTATCTTGTACTCATTTATTTCCATAGTATAGATTATTGGAAATGGACTAGTTTGATCAAAGGGCATGAATAGTTCTAAAGATCTGGACACATACATGGTATTGTTTTAAAAAAAAAATTCTAAATGGAAGGGTGGCATAATTTGCACTTCCAGTGAGGACTGTAAATTTCACAAATGGGTACAATGAACACTAAATGAAGAAAACATCATTTGAATATTAAATATGACACTTAGATATATGACCATAACTTGAAAATGGAAAACATTCTTGTCCTTATTCAAATGATTCCAGGCTATTAAAAGAAAGGAAAACAAAAGTAAGTAAAGCAGTAAATTTGACTTGATTAATAATTCATAATCTAGGTAGCAACTTAAACTTATAATTCATATTCAAAACATAATGGCATAAGAAAATATTTATATGAAACTGCTAGGAAAAGTATTATACAATACATTATATTATACATTATATGATGCTAAACAAAGCACAGTTTATCTCATTCATGATTTCTCTTCACTCTGGACTTGCTGGATAGGTTTATCAGTTTCAACCATGACTAAATTAACATTGGTATTTTAGCAGATGAAGCAAAAGTAGTTTCAATAGGATAAAAACATATTTCTCTTTGAAAAACCACTCACTGATAACTCAGCATAAAGAAAGATTATTAGCTGAATGTGACAGCATTAAAAAGAAATTATTTCAATGGGATAAGCATGTGAGCCTTTGATTATTTTATGATCAGGGAAATTCTCAATAAATGGTAAGGTTATTTTGTGCTTTGGGTTACTGCCACACAGGACACTGAAATGCTGCTCATTCAAAACACTGTGCTGTTTTCATCACACAGCACAGAAGGCAGATTTTACAATTGTTCCATTGATTCAATCCACATAGACAAGCCAACAGACACTTTGAAATACTGAGAAAGAAATAAGGTATTAAAGGTTGAGTAAAAGAGATGAGGGCATTAAGAATGGAAAGAAAATGATGGAATTCTACAAGCCATTTAATGAGACTCATTGAACCCTGGGCAGTGGGGGTAAAAAGGAGGGAGTACAGCTGCCAGTGGGAGTCTGTTACCTGGATGATGACTGAATAGGTTCCACACAGTATCTTGGATAACTGAATGATTACTCTGATGAGGCAGATGATCACTTGAAGCCCACTGAGAACTATGAGAATGGAAAACAAAATAATGTTCCACTCTACCACATGTGCAGGTTCAAGGCACTGAATCCATATGCTGGAATCTGTAAGGAAGCTGAGAGCGAAGGCGAAAATGGTCAACAAACCCATGGCCAAGCCCACACACTTGGTCCAGAGAAGAAGGCTACAGTTTGGGGAAGGCTATATGTTTGGGGAAATAATATGTATGATTAAATACATAATATTATTAAATATGAATGAATATGTTTTAAAAAATCATTCGGGTATATACAAGATGTGATTGAAAATATGGTGGATGTTTAAATTTAAAAAAAATTACAGTAAAAGACGTTGCCATTAATCCCCCTCAAAATATTCCCCCTTGCTTCAAACTCACTTATCTCATTGTTCTTGCCACTTTCTGAAGCAGTTCTGGAAGTTCTCTTTTGTGTCTTTAGTTGTGCTGTCATGGCTGACTTGATGTCCTGAATTGACCCAAAATGTTTACCTTTCATCATCATTTAGACTTTTAAGAAGAGCCAGAAGTCACATGGGTGCCAGATTCAGTGAATAAGGTGGATGAGAACACACTATAATGTTTTTATTTGATAGATGTTGCAATACCAAAAGCAACGTGTGACACCGAGCGTTGTCATGATGGAGGATGAAGCAAAGAGGACTTCCAGAACTGCTTCAGAAAGTGGCAAAAACAATGGGATAAGAGTGTTCAAAGTGAGGGGGGTATTTTGAATGGGATTAATGGCAATGTGTCTTTTACTGTAATAAATTTTTTAAAATTTAAACATTCACCATATTTTGTGACCACACCTTGTATAGTAAAAGTATAGTATGAGTAACACTGGGGTATGCTCATTATAAATATGGTGACTGTCTCTGAGACAATTCTAATTCAATTAAGAAGCGAGACACATACTGAAGAGTTCAATAGCAATGAAGGGCAGCACATGTCAATACCAAGACAGGTAAAGATTGCACATTCCCTGAGAGTCTAGAAGTCAGCCTTGGCTACCGCGGACAGAGCTGACCTTGCACTGGAGATAAAATCACATAGGGGGCAAAATAACAAAGCAAAATTCTGCTAGATATTTCTAGACTCCATCCCACTGCCCTTTAGAACAGTGGTTCTCAAACCCCAGGATTATGGAGGGCTTGTGAAAATGCAGATTGCTGGGCCCTACCACAGAGTTTTTTATTCAGAAGGTCTTATGGGGCTCAAGACATGGCATTTATAAATGATGGTAATGCTGCTGGTCTAGGGTCCACAGTGTGAGAATGCAGCTTTAGAATGTTGCTGTTCTGCAGCCCTTAAGAAGAGTTAGATTATGAAGTGGAACCGCAAAAGGCTGAAAGATTTGGTCAGACTAGCTTAGCACAGGATTTTGAGACTTAAACAACTTCCAACATAATTTTAACACCACACTGAGTCAATCTGACTAACTTTTTCTCACTTTCAGGTCTACCATAACCATTAGCACTTCTAAGGATGACACTCTCTCTGGTCAACTAAATAAAAATGGAATACTGGTCTCTTTCCAAAAAATGCCCCCAAGAAAAACAGTCAAACCTATTTGCAGGGCAGAGTTGTCTATAAATATTTTGTCGATAGCAAGATGCTTTTTCTTAGAACAGCAATTCGGGCAATGTGGGGACCAGCCAAGTGGCTCTGGAAATTAGTGCCTGTGGTAGAAAGGGATGACTTCTGCATTTTGGTGACCACCATCATGACATCTCTCTTCTCTTTGTTTTTCTTTCTTCCCCTCCATTTATTTCTTATTCCTTTCCCTTCATTCTCTATTTCCTACTCTTTATGCTCCAGAATCCTCAGAGGCACTCTGAGAATTTCTTGGTATTGCCAATGGCCATTAGGTCTCAAGTGGTAAAGAGCACTGAATACGGAGTCAGAACTCCCGGATATGTAGGATCCTGAGCGAACGACTTTATCTCTCTGACCTCTAGAGTCTTATCTGGACAATGGCTTAAAATATCTAACCCTAAGGTTGTTGTGACTGTTCAGTGAGAGTTACATAAGAACACTTTGGAACCTGTAAAGCACAATACACATCTAATTTCCTGTTGCCATTTCCCTAGACCCATTTCAGGAACCCTTATGCTCCTAACTCAGTCTCAGCCAGGGAAGCTAATCTCTTCAAAATCTTTACCCTAGACTGTGTCCAGTATATGCTCTGCACAGATCACCTAACACTTTAAAGCAAGATGACTTGCAGTGCTTCTGTTTGTCTACCAGACTTTGGTATAATTTATTCCTGTAAACCATGGAGAGTCATAAGTGCACTAGCACAGTCTGGAAGGAATAAAGAAGCTGGAAACAGGTGACTGCAAATATCAAGGGCAACTTTAAAGGAGTAATAAAGAGGCATGTGGGCAGCCTGAGGTTCTTGCATTAAAAGGGGAAGCTTCTTTGATTTTAGGGTTGGGAAAAGTTCAGGGGTTGATGATATAAAAAAGGATTTTTTGTACCCACTGGGACTTTCTACCTTGGAGCTTTCTTTCCTGAGGTCCTTCAATCCCACAGGAGTATCTCCTCCAAGTGTTCAGAAAGGCCTAAGGTTACTTTTTGGGTTCTCCTGCCCTGAGGGAGGGCTCTGGAGGTAGGACCTTGTTGAACCTTCAGAATAAAGGTGGCAGAAGCAGTTCTGTCATGCAGTCCAGGTGAGCATGTAAGACCTCAAATAGATGTGGGCCTTGAATAATAAAGCCAGCCCTGGGGAGTTGAGAAGAAAATGCAACTTCCCCAGGGAATGGTAAAGACACTCTCATTTTACTCCATTAGAACTCTGACCACAAGATAAGACAGAAAGAGATTCAATGTCCCTCTCCTGTATCTCTGTCTGGGTTCTGCTATCTCCTGGGCTGCTTCAGCAAGTGCTGGTAAGCCCATAAGCCCTGAGCAATGTCAGTGTGAGGCATTCTGTGATCCAGGATTGGGTCTCTCAACACCTGACTGAACTACCAGCCTTTTGAGTAAGGCTGCTTCCCTAAGCTGTTCTTTAGTATATGCCAGGTAAGCTCCTGGCTCCTTTGACAAACTCCGTACCTAGTCATGTCTCTGGGTCTGACTGCACTTTTCTGCTCACCCTATCTTGTTCTATCTCTGTGTAGCCCCTGCTGGTATGACCCTGGGTGGCACCACCAAGGGCACTGTGATTCTCTCTCAGCCGAGCCCTTTCACATCTATAATATACCACATGTCCCACCTAACCACAAAACAAGACTGATTTCCCAGAACCACTCAAGTCCCAGGCTCCAGCAGTGAGCAGACCACAATCACCATAAAGCTGTTCTGAAGGGTGAGAGAAACACGTCTTTCATTTGGATATCTCCATGACAGCCTCAAAGTAGTGAATGCACATGGCATTAAAAGACTGGAGAAAAAATATCTAAACAAGGATCTGTGCAGGAACATATTCGTCTGGATATTAGCAAACTAATAGTAAAATTCTACACTAAACTAGCCACATGAAACCCCAAAGTGGTCATGGAAAATGAGCATGACCACGAAGCCAGGTGTTTCTGACCTCCCTGATTTGGGGAATTAGTCCTTACCGTCCTGCAGTGCCCTCAAAGGCATATTCCCAGCCATTGAGAGTGCGGCAGTATGGGCCTTGGACGAGGCCCAAAACCGATATGACCAGGCAGTATCCAGAAAAAGCGATTCCAAGGGCAGAAAAGATAATCGACAGCAGTGTCTAAATTAAACATAGAAGAAGGAGGTTAGTGTCATAGAATGAGACAAGGGGATATTGGGCATAAATAATCAGATAGGTACCTTCCCATCCTCATGCAAGTCTACTCCACTCTATATAATAACACATGTCCACATAAAAATGGAAACATTGAATCCAAACCCACCTGATCTTGAAAACAAGTTTTTAAATGACTTTTTGTTTGGCATTCCTCAGAGGCAACTAGTTAATTTAATAAATTTCTTCCTTTTGTTCTGAAATTTTGATATCAAAATAATGATCACCTCATACATAATGCAGTGAAGGGATGTGATCAATCTACACTTATTTATTAAAGACGTTATTTTCTAGTTAGTGTGGGTTCTCTAAGAATCATAAACTATGATCTCTGTTTTCTCTTATGTTGATGATATTTGAATGTCTTCACATATAGGAATATGAGGGGAAATATCAGGTGTTAGCCTAGAAGGTCATATTTATATTCAAGTAAGGATTGATAGGGAGGAGGGTGTTTTCATTTGGATGAGAGAATGAGCAATATTCTCTGGCAGATAAGCACAAGCAGAGTTATGAGAATAAGTAGATGGGTTTGATCTAAGAGGGGGTTCCTACAAAGGAGAAGAGAAGTTATGAAGACAGGATTGACACACTGCTAATGCCAGGGAGACAGGTTGATAAGACACAATATAACCCTGTGTGGCTTACAAAGTGAGTGCAGCTTGGCAGATCTGGGTGGAAGATGGTCTTGAATGCTGGATCAAGGAGGCTGGATTTCCTCCTTCAGGGCAAATAGCTTTCATTCCCATAACCTTATACTTAAAAAAATTCAAATCTGCAAAAAAGTTGAAAGTGTAGTACAACAAACCTCTGTATGCCCTTTATCTAAACTCACCTTTTGTGAATATTTACCACTTTTGCTTGCACTGTGTGTGTATGTGTGCATGCAAATGTGTATTTACACATTTGTTGCTGACTCACTTTAATGTAGGTTGCGGACATTATGATTTCTTACCCCTAAATACATCAACTCATATCTCCCCAAAATAAAGATATTCTATTATTCTGTAGCTGTTTTTTGCTTTTTTGTATAGGATTCAATGAAGTTTATGCATGAGCTTATATTTCTTTATTTTATTTTAATTTACTCTAATCTCAATGCCTTGTTTTACTAGATATTAAATAAATTGTTTTTGAAGAATATCAGCTACTTGTCTTTGGAATGTTCTACATTTTGGGCTTTTCTGATTGTTTCCTCATAATTGGACTTGGGTTGAACTTTATGGCAAGAAACTTGATTAGTGTGGGTAGATTATAGGTCTCTCAACTGCTGCTGGTGATGTTAAGTTTGATCTCTTGGTTAAGGTGGTTTCCTTTAGATCTATAAATGTACATTTTCCACTTTGCAATTAGTAAATAATTTGTGAGTTAGTACTTTGAGACTGTGTCATATCCTGCTCCTAAAGACATTTTAACTAACGAATTTAGCATCTACTGATGATCCTCATATCCATTGGTCATCCAAAAGCAACATATTGCTTTTCTAATTCTATCATTTCTTCTGAATTTATGTTATCATTTTACCTCACAGAAGAACTTCTATTTTCCACTTTTTCTCTGCTGCCTCTCTTTCTGCATTATTGTACACTCATAGGTATTCTAATTCAATGTGTTATAATTCATAACCATTATTATTCTTTTAGCTGCTCAGATGGTCCAAATATGGCCAGTGATAACACTCCTTCAAATAAAATCCTGTGACTTTTGATGTATCTTTATCATTCTTTGAACATTTACTTGCTTTCTGGCACAAGATGTCCTGAGCATTTTTTAATTTATGTTGCCACAGACCTGGAATAAATTATTTTTCCAACAAGTCATGTAGTTGGCTTGTGAGCAAGGATATGTGACATGAGCCAATATATGGTTTTGAAAAATTTCTCTGGCAGTGATAGTATACCATCTGGAAGCGAGAGAGTCCATAAATAAGGATTCCATGTGGAGATAGCTTCAAGTTCATGTGACAAAGACATGCACTGGATGAAAAGACATTAAGGATAAAATGAGTAGCTGAAGATAGACTGAAAAAAAAATTCCAGAGTCTGAAACTTGTATGAAAATGAAACAGAAATAGAGATGCCAATAAGGATAGCTTGGTTTGGAAGAAAAACTAATTGAGTTTTAGATGTGTTGATTTCAAATGAGAGAAGGACAAGTCAAACAGAAACTAACAGTAGCCAGTTTATGATAAATTCAAAAGCTGAGCCCAGACTTTCAGTGAAGATGATGGAGTAAGGAAATGCTGTGCTTGCCTCCTCCTATGACCACATCAAATTTACAACTAAATTATAGAACTTGAGAACCACGTAAGGACTAGCTGAACAGAACTCCTGTAGCTAAGGATATAAAGAAGAATCCATGTCAAGACTGGTAGGAGGGGTGGAGATGCTAAATGAGTTGGTCCCACACCCACTAGTGGCAGTTAAGAATGAAAGGAATATCTCAGCGGTGGAGGACCCCCTGAGGAGTGAAGAGTCCCAGCCCAGAACACCAGTGCTGGAAAGAGGAGTCTCCGCAGCACGTGGCTGTGAAAATCAGTGGGGATTCCATCTGGGTGAGATAGAGGGCTGCTGTAGGCTCAGGCACCCCCTTAAAGGGCCCAAACACAGACTCACTCACTCACAAACACTCACCCTAAATTCTAGTGAAGGTACAGCAGCTCAAAAAGTGCCAGGGACATATAGGGAGGAACTGAAGTGTCTGGCTTCAGGGAAAAGGCTGGAGGCGCAGCTCTCCCTGCCAGACAGACATGCTGGTAGATGCCATTGTTCCTTTGTTGAACCCTCCCCCTACCCAGCCTGCAGGCAACAAGTCTGAGTCTCTATTAACATGGCAAACATGGCTCATCTTGCCCTGGTGATTCCCTGAGACCTCACCCCACCCAACTCACACACCAGCTTGAACCTCTGTCAGCAGCTGGCCTTGGCCTATGTTGCAGACTTTTCTAAAATCTCTCAAAGGCCCACAAACCCAAAAGAAGCAGTGGCAGGCCTTGGCATGCACTGTACCTCTTGCTAAGAAGCTGCAAACCCAGCACTAGTGGCAGCTGATCTTGGTTCACAGTATACCCTCTCCAAGGTGTCTCCAAGTCCAGAAATGACAGCTACCAACTTCAGATCACTTTGTAGCTCCTACCAGGTGACCCTGGGCCAGGCACAGGCAGAGGCTGATTTTAGCATACACCAACGTCCTTCCCAAGAGTCCCCAGAACCAACACACCAGATGGCTAACTTCAGACCACATCAGAAGACCACCCAATTAGCTGCACAAGTAACACACTCAAAGGGTGAACACAGCAGGAACCAGAGTCGTGAGAAAACAAATTCTGCTCTATGGGATCAGCCCCCACACAACAGCTCATTAGCTGTAATTACAGCAGCCTTCACAGACAGTCAGTCTGAGGTTCAATCCCACCCACTGATATGCCAACAACAACCAAGGCTCAACTACAACAGGAGGGCACACACAATTCACACAAGGGACACCCCTGGAGACTGTGCTACTGAGCCCCACAGAACACCTACTATATAGAGCCACCCTATCAAGACTGGGAGACATATCAGATGTACATAATACACAAAAACAAACACAGGGAGGCAGTCAAATGAGGGAACAAAGAAACACATCCCAAGTGAAAGAACAGGACAAAACTCCAGAGAAAGATCTAAATGAAATGGTGGCAAGCAATCTAACAGATACAGAGTTCAAAACACTTATAAAGTTCCTTACTGAACTTAGAGGAAGAATCAATGAACTCAGTAAGAACTTACACAGAGATAGAAATTATAATAAAGAATCAGTTATAAATGAAGAATACAATAACGGAAATGAAGAATATATCAGAGGGAATCAATAGCAGATTAGATGAAGCAAAGGGTCAAATCAGTGATTTGGAAGACAAGGTAGCATAAAACAACCAATCAGAACAGCAAAAATAAAAAATAATTAAAAAAATGAGGATAGTTTAAGGGACCTCATTGACAACATGAAATATAACAACATTTGTATTGTAGGGGTACCAGAAGATGAAGAGAGAGAGAAAACAAAGGACTAAAAAAACCCACTTGAAGATATAATGATGGAAAACTTTCTTAACCTGGTGAAAAAAATAGACATACAAGTGCAGGAAGCACAGAGAGTCTCAAATGAGATGAACCCAAAAATGGCCCACACCAAGATACATCATAATTAAATTAAAATCCCAAAAGTTAAAGACAAAGAGAGAATCTGAAAAGAAGCTGGAGAAAAGCAGTTAGTTACCTGTAAGGGAGCTCCCATAAGACTGTCAGCTGATTTCTAAATAGAAACTTTGCAGGCATGAATTATTCAAAGTGATAAAAAGCAAGGGCCAACAACCAAGATTACTCTACCCAACAAAATCATCATTTAGAATTAAAGGACAGATAAAGAGCTCCCCAGACAAGAAAAAGTTGAAGGAGTTTATCACCACCAAACCAGTATTACAAGAAATGTTACAGGGACTTCTTTAAGAAGAAGGAAAGGAAAAAAGACAAAAAATATGAATAACAAAATAGCAATAACTACATACCTATCAATAATTACTTTAAATGTAAATTGATTAAATGTTCCAATAAAAAGATTTAGGGTGGCTGAATGGAGAAGAAAACAAAATCCATACATATGCTGCCTAAAGGAGACCCACTTCAGATCAAAAGACACACACAGACTGAAGGTAAAGGTATAGAAAATATTTTTTTCCATCAAATGAAAACAAAACAAAACAAAATCTAGAGTAGCAATACTTATGTCAGTCAAAATAGACTTTAAAACAAGAGACAAAGAAGGATACTTCATAATGATAAAGGGATCAATCCAACAAATGTAACTCAAGAAATAAGAAAAAATCTTATATAAACAATCTAATCTTACACTTAATGGAACTAGAAAATGAAGAACAAACAAAGCCCAAAGAAATAGGAAGAAAATAATAAAGATCAGAGTGGAAATAAATGAAATAGAGCCTTAAAAAATTACCAAAGATCAGTGAAATCAAGAGCTGGTTCTTTGAAAAAAATAAACAGAATTGGTAAACCTTTAGTCAGATTCATCAAGATAAAAAAAGAGAGGACCCAAATAAATAAAATTAGAAATGAAAGATAAGTGATAACTGATACCACAGAAATACAAAGGATTATAAGAAAATACTACAGACAGTTATATGCCAACAAACTGGACAAACTGAAAGAAATGGATAAATTCCTAGAAACATACAATCTTATAAGACTGAATAAAAAAGACACAGAATATCTGAACAGACTGATAGCTATTAATGAAATTAAATCAGTAACCAAAAAAAAAAACTCCCAAAAATAAAGGTCCTGGACCAGATGGCTTCACATGTGAATTTTACCAAACATTCAAAAAAGAATTAACACCTATTCTTCTCAAACTTTTCCAAAAAGTTTAAGAGGAGGGAAAGCTCCCAAGCTCACTTTATGAGGCCACCATTACCCTGACTCCAAAACCAGACAAACACATTAAGATCTATATTTATACCCATATATATATATGTGTGTGTGTGTGTGTGTGTGTGTGTGTGTGTGTGTGTGTGTGTGTGTATAGAGAGAGAGAGAGAGATAAAAAATGTATACACATTTTAAGAAAGGAAAAAACTGAATTAAAATTATGCTAATGGTAAGCATAATTTAAGCACCTCTTGTAATTGCAGAAGTCAAACATGACTTGTATTCATCTTTTGTTATTGGTATATATTGAGTATTACAATTTTAATTTTTTTTAATTGTTTAAAAATTAAAAAAAAAATTTTTAATTACAGTTTTTGCCTTTCTTAAAATGTGTATGCATTTTTTGGCACCTTCTGTATATATATCCCTGATGAAAATAGATGCAAAAATCCTCAACAAAATATTAGCAAACTGAATTCAGCAGCACAATGAAAAGATCATGCACCATGATCAAGTGGGATTTATTCCCAAAATACAATGTTGGTTCAATATCCACAAGTCAATTAACATGATACACCACATAAACAAAATGAATAATAAAAATCATATGATCATATCAAGAGATGCAGAAAAAGCATCTGACAAAATTGAACACATTGACTTTTATTGGCATATACATTTATTTCCTAGAAATTTCCTGAGTGTCATAGCTTAAATTTACTTGAATCTATTGCTTCACTTAGGCAATTTTCCATATGTATATCACCAGTAGCTACTGGGGAATATATGAGTAAGTTGGTTAAGAACACACACACACACACACACACACACACAAACACACAGTATTTTAATTTTTCAATTCTTCTCCACTAGATGCTCAGTGCTAAATTAAGCAACTAATTTAATTTTCCAAAGGCATTAGTTAAAGAAGCATCTTGGCTGCACATTAAAATCTGATTGCACCTCAGACCAACTAAGTCAGGGACTCTGGGGGTTGGATTCCAACTCCAAACTCTAGACGGTGTCAATGTGCAGCCAAGTTGTGGAACTACTGCTTCAAAGAATGCCCACCAGACCTCTGGTAAAGCTCCTCCTAGTTAATAAGTCACATGTTCTCTTTGAGCCACAGGTGACTCATCTACAAAATAAAAATAACAATGATCTAATTCACTGGTTAAATATAAAAGAACTATAAAGTGCTATGAAAATATGAATAAACAGTGACAATGATGATGAGGAGGAAAAGGATACTGGTGGAAAGGTAGAAGCCCAGTGCATGCCTGTTCAGCATAGGCTTAGAAAATTTGGGTATATTATTGTCTCTTGAGTCTATTTTAATTATTTTTAAAGTTCTGATTTAAAAATGTACATTGTAGAGCCAGCTGAGTGGTGCGTTGGTTAAGAACTGGCTTGGGATGCCAGAGGGCCCCGGTTCGGATCCCACATATGAGGGCCAGTGACACTGCCCTCTACAGCTAAGATGCTGAACAACAGCTCAACCTGGAGCTGAGCTGCCATGAGTCACCGGCGACGGCGTAGGCTGCAGCCCCTGTGGCAGTGGGTTGCCATAGGTACCGTGTGTGGCCAGCAGCCAGCGTGAGTGGCCAGCAGCCGCAGTGAGTGGCCGTCCAGAGACCGGCGACTGATCTGCCTCGCCCGGGAAGAGCGCAATGACGGTGCCAGCTTGGGCCAGTGAAGCAACATCCTCCACAACTAGACTGAAGAACAAAACGAAAGCAACTTGTCTGTTCCCCTTCCCCCAATTCCCCAGCGCTGTTCCTCTCCCCCAACTCCCCAATAAAATCTTTAAAAAATAAAATGTACATTGTATATACACAACATGGATAAATCCTAAAATCATTATGCTGATTGAAAGAAGCCAGATATAAAAGACAAATACCATATGATTCTGTTGATGTAAAACATAAAATAATCTATAAGGCTAAAACTCAAATCAAAATCAATCTTTTGGAAGTAATGGAAATATTCTGATTCTTGCCTCTGATGGTGATTTCATGGGTGTATTCAACTGTCAGAACTCAGGGAATTATACACTTTTAATGAATGCTATTTATTAGATGTAAATTGGTCCTCAAAATAAAGTTGATAAGAAAAAAATAGACTCACAGAAACCCAGCTAGAAAAAGGTAGTATTACTTTCTAATTTCATGTATTTTTAAATCCTGAATTTCTGGAAGAACTTCAGCAGAATAAAGGTGAAGGAAAGGTAGTAAACAAAATAGAAGATAATTTTGGGAGTAAACTCTTGGGCTCTGAACTGAAGGGATCATGGTGAGCGTATGATATTGTTTATATTTTTGAGTTTCTGAGTGAGAGGAAAGAAAGCTAGAGCCCATTCAACCATTTTCAAAAAACTATTGCTCTTACCATGTATTTTTTGCTGCAGTTTTCACTCTGGCAACATTTATAATTGTTATCATTCTCCAGTACAAGAAGAACTGCTGCTACTATAAGCATCTGCAGTAGGGAAGAGAGAAAATATCAGAAATGGGATACTAGTTTACATTCATATTTTTAATTACAGCAGTGATTCCAAGCATAGACTCTAGCTCAGGCAGACCTGGGTTCTAATCCCAGCTCCAACACTTTCTAGCTGTGTAAACTCAAGAGTCCTTCATATAAAACGGTGTTGGGAACTCACCTCATTGGGTTGTTATGAGGTAATATATGTAAAATTTTTAACATAGTGCTTGATTCAGAGTAGTTAATAAATGTAAGCTATCATTATCATGGCAGATCAGCTATCAAAAGCTAAAGAGTGAAGAGAAATGAATGATAGGGACATGGAAATACCACCCTGGGCAGCAAGTCTGCATTTCTCACTGACCCAGTTGTGGAAGACAAAGGAAAACCATTCAGACTTTGCAGTTTGCCAGCCTCTCTCAATATACTGCTGTCTGGGAATGGAGGTGAGAGGCCTGGTTAATCTGAAACTGCACCTCTTAATTCAAAGTAAAGTAATTTCAAGTTCAACTTCCCCATGCACTTAAGCGATCTCAGGTTCAAATTTTCCTATGTTTTTTCTGTATTAAGCCAACTAACTGGGATAATTCAGTGTATTCTACTTCCCATTTTTTTGGTATCTTAAGCAAAAGGTTTTATTTTTGTTCTGGAAAGACATGAATTTCTTGATTATTATAATTCCTCTTTGGGGTAGGTATGGACCATATATTGCTTCTGACAAATACTCTACTTATCTTTTACTCCCATTGCTCAGCACTGAATCTTGAAGCTAAGTTCATGGTTATTTTATTGTTAGTAGTCAATATCTCCAGTTTCCAAATTTATTTGTTCAGGCTTTATTTATTTATATATCCATTTCATTATTTATCTGTATTCCTTTCCTTTCTTCTAAAAGGATTTGATGCAGTAACAATAATATTTTTTTTTAAATCTTAAACAATGAAAAATGGAGAACAGGTTATTTCCCTGGTTTAAAATTTTACGTGGACTATAAGCAAAAGAATCTTATATTCCCCTCATTTCAACACCATTAGTTATCACAGATTTTAATAGACTTCAACCCAATAATGCCTTACAACTCTTGCATTTATTGCAATTACTTATTGAGGGAAATAATGATGAGATAAGGCATAGTAAACCAGGTACAGTAACTAGCTTCATTATAATATTGGTAGAAATATTTAGACTTAGATCCCAGAGTCTTGTGCCAAATGAGAAACACAGGCACAGCCTGTTTTGAAAGAGAAACTACTCTCTTTTTCTGTTATAAAATATAACTGCAGTACAGCTCAAGAATAATGGAGGAAAATTACTCTTAATTCCACCACCCTTGCATGTTTTCATGTATTTATCACCAGTGTTTTCCCACATATATACATATATCTTTTATAGTTGCAATCTTAATTTAGTCACAATTTTGTTATATCTTTTTTCACTTACAGAATAATATTCATTTTCCATGTTGTTACATCTTCATAATTACAACTTTCATCAACATATGAAGTGAATGTACTATAATTTATGACTACTTCTATGCTAGGATGCTTCTAGTTATTTATATTATAAATATTGCTTCCACAAACATTTGTGTATTCTTCTCTTTCCTTATTTTGGAATATTTCCTCAGAATGAATTCTCTTATTTAGGATTACTGAGTCAAATGACAAAAGCATTCCCATGAATCTTAATATATGTCATTTCAAATATCTTCTCCAAAATGTTTGCATTTATTTATAGACCCACCACCACCCTTTGCTGTGCACCTATCAGCTTCAATCGCATTGGATGTTAATATTTTAAACTTTACTACTTTAATATGCAAAAGAGTAACAACATGAAAACTGTTTTCCAACATAGCTATTCAAATATTATAATAATTAAACACCCACAAAGACATAGAGGTGGATTATAATGGACTTTCTTTTAGTTATCAGTGACATAATAAGCTTACAGTGTACAATGTGCTATTTTTAGCAGTGATATGATCAGGAAAAGTGTCTCTTCCTCTGAGTTGTCAACATGATTTACTTGCTTTTAAAAAGCACAAAATCACCAAGAAAATATTCATGGATTCTTACTGTACATAATTTGATTTAGTTTTCAAAAACATCCTCTATTATTAGGGGTATAATGTCAGACTATTTAGCACTGATATGGCCCCTCCTTCCAAAAGTATTTATAATCACAATAGTCATTGGCTACCTACTCCAAATCAGTCTCTGTCCTGGGCATTTCATACATGAGATTTTATTTAATCCCCACAATGACCCTGAAAAGTAAAAGTCATTATTCCCATTTTCTAAATGAGGACACCGAGGAGGCTTGACTACATTGAATAACTTGCTCCAGGTCTCATGGTACAAACGACAGAGCTTAGATTTGAATGCAAATTTGTCTGAGTCTCCAAGTCTCTGCTTTTCCACGCTGTCTTAATACCAGGCTAGAGAAATTGCGAGTGCAGGTAGAAAATCTGCTCTGGAAAAGAACAATGCTACTGGAGATTAAATAACTTAAATTGACATGTAGACTTCATGAGGACCTAATATTTCTACTGTCAGAGTCCCACAAACTTTCATTAGGACTAATTTCCTGCATTGCTTGCTGAAGCTACATAAATGAGCAGTTTACGGAAAACAAAGCTACTCTCCAAATCCTAAGGGACTGCCAGCTTTTCTACCCCCACCCAGGTTCCAAATCCCAAACCAGGATTAGTAGAATGATTTTTCCATTATTCATTATTTTTACTAGGAACAAAGCAATTCTTAGTAAAAAACAAACGCCCCCTTTTGTGACCCCAAGTCTCCAGTCACACTTACCATAACACCTGAGAAACAGATTCCTTCAAAATACCACACGAAGTTGGTGAGTTTATTGCTGGATGCATAGGAAGTTTGCCCATTTGGGAAGTACAATAATATATTCACAGTTATACTCCAAAGTGCAAGCGGAATCAGCAGACCACTTAGGCAGCCTCCACATTTCCGAGACCCCATTTTACTCTGCTCAGAACCTGCAGGGGATTTCAAGAGTGTAGAGTTACATAAAGCCTGTTTTACTTCCTACCTGTCTTTTTTTTTTTTTTTTAAATTACCTGCCACTTTCTGGGTCAGAGCCCTTTACTTCATATTCATGAGGAGCCCAGGACTCAGACAGAACTGCAGCCCACAGTCTCTCAGTGTGAAATAGTAGTTTACTGTTTGGAGAACAATAGACAATGATCTACTGCCGAAGAGCTGAGCTGGTCTTCATCCTGTGCCAAAGGAATGCGGTGTTTTTACTGCTTTTAAAATAAGTCATTTTCCTGTGGATTCGAGCCCTAAAGACTTAACCCTGAGCATGTTTGAAGAAGGAAGTTGGGGTGGGGGTTGGCATTGAGTCTGGTAAATTTCATCCACCAGTGAACAGGCAGACTAAGAGAAAACTACCAGGGTTGCTTATATTAGAGCATGGTATGTGGTACGTTTGCTCAAATATCCTGACTTTATAGATGTCTTTTATTCAATGTTCTTTAGTGTTGTGCTCACTATTTCACATTGATCAAGCATTGTTTAAATTTCAGGGAGCACAAAAAAGACAAAGAAAGGGACAGGCTGGTGGCTGAGTAAAAACAAGACATCACAGTTGGTGAGTTTATTGTCACAGTACCAGTACAGCTTTCCTCCCGAGAATTCATATCTATTTTCTCTCCCTCTCTGAAAAATAACAGCAGGAATAAATTCATATCTTTCTTACTGTTTAGGAAAAGGAGGTAAGAGAAGTTGGGTACTTTGATTAAGACTTTATGAGTAATATGTTTGAAACAAGGATTTAAGAACTCTCCCTTCCAAATCGTTGCCCTAAATTTAAAGAGCCACAATCCCCTCTAATTATGATGACATGAGAGAGGATAAGGGAAGGAAACTTGGCATTAATATGTTAAAGATAATGTAATTAGTGTAGTAAAGAATTCAAGAGTTGCCTGACCTCATTGCCAACCCTTTCTACTGGTAACCTCAGAACTCTGCTTGACTTAACTTTCTTCAGTCTCAACTGTCTTAGCTGTGAAATGGGAATTTTAAAAATGTACCTCCCCTACAAGGATAATGTGAGGGTTAAATGAAATTATGTGTGCAAAGGACAGTGTCAGGTGGTAATCAGAAAAAGCAGGCAATAAATGGAAGCCATCATTAATAATAAAAAGAGAAGTTATAGGAATATATTTACCAAAATAAAACAGGCCTCAGAAGTACAGTTTGCCCATTTACTCCTTTCGGTACTGAAAGATTTCAGTGTCATGAACTCTTAAAATCTTGATCCCAGAAATATTTATATTTAATTTGTTATTGTCCTCCAGAAAGTATTAATACCCTATAATATATATACTTTTAATTCAAGACAATAAAAACTTATTTTTACACACATAATTTTAAATTGTATTATACTTTTTTTTTAAATTGAGATATTTGGAACCACTTTGGATTCAAACAAAATAAACCCAGAAACTAGCAGTCTTATACTATAATGGGTTCCAAGAGGTTTCTTGGCACCCCTGATGGATGTAATTTTTTTTCTGTAGTGTTTTTGAGCAAAGTGCACCAACAAAGTCTTGTTATTATATTCCCTCCCCCACCCTACCCCCCCCCCCGCCCCAGGGACATAGAAACAACCTAAAACCTAAAATCCTACTTATTAGAGCCCTTGGGATGATAAGGAGAGCAATAACATTTTTTAAAACTAGTTTCAGGTGTACAAAACAATACAAAAGTTATACTTTTCACTTCTCACAAAGTGACAACCTCCCTCCCCCAATCCACCACCTTCCCCCACTGACATCATACATATCTATTACAACTCCATTGACTCCACTCCCCACACTATATTCCACATCCTGTGACTATATATATATATATATATATATATATATATATATATATATATATATATATATAATTATAGTTGACAATAACATTTTGGGTTGAATATTTATTGAGCACCTCTTATGTGCCAAGGACTGTTCTAAAAGCTGAGAAGAGAAGAGATCAGTGAACAAGACAGTTCAAAATCCTTTCCCTTGTGAAGCTTACATTCTAATATAGGGAAGACAAACAATAATAAAAAAAATGGATAAGTAAAACATATAGTTTATCAGCTAGTGATAAGTGTGGCTAAAATTAATCAGGAAAGAACAACTAGGAGTGCCAGAGAATAAAGATGAGGATGTCGTTTCAAACAGGGTGTCAGGCAAGACCTTACTGAGAAGGTGACATTTGAGCAAAGATCTGAAGAAAGTGGAGGGTGTGAGCCATGCAGAGATCGTGCAGAAAATCATGATATGCCGAGAGACCTGCAAATATGCCAAAGCCCTGAGGTAGAGGGGAGCCACAGTGAGGAGCCCACTGCAGCTGGAGCAAAAGGAGGGAGGGGAAGAGTAGTGATATTTGAGATTAGTTTTGAGGAGAAAAATGACTTGATAGGAGTTTATTGTTACAACACCAGTACAGCTTTCCTCCCAAAAGTTCATATCTATTTTCTCTTCCTCTGAAAAATAACAGCAGGAATAAATTCATATCTTTCTTACTGTTGAGAAAAAGGAGGTAAAAGAAGTTGGGTGCTTTGATTAAGACTTTATGAGTACTAAGGTTCACTCTGGCTTCTGTGTTGTGAATAGATTGTAACGGGGATGGGTGACAGAGATGAGTTCTGAAGCCATTTCAACAATCCAGCGGTACTATGGATGATAGTAGATCAGACCATGGTATAGTAACAGGGATGATGAGAAAAGGCTAGATTCTGTACATATTTTAAAGATAGAGCCAACAATATTTGGTGACAGATTGAATTGAATGTAAGAAGAAGAGAGCAGCCAAAGATGACTATATAGTTTAGGACCTGAGCAACTGGAAGAATGATGTTGTCATTAACTGAAATGAGCAAAACAGCAGATTAAGCAGGTCTAAGAGGGGAAAGATGAGGTGGTCAGTCTCAGGTACCCCAGATTTTGAGATAACCCACTAGAAATCCAAGTGGAGGTGCCAATTAAGCCATGAGATATACAAATATGAAGAGTCATCAGCATATAAATGGTATTTAAAGCCATGGATCACCATGGGAATGAGTGTAAGTAGAAAAAAGACCCGAAGACTAAACCCTGGGCAGTCTAATATGTTGAGTTTGGGAAAATGAGGGGAGCCAGAAAAGGAGACTGAGAAATGGCCAGTAAATTAGAAGAAAAATCAGGAACTTATCTTGGAAGTCAAGTTTCTAGTTGAGGAGAAAGTGATCAACTGAGTCAAATGTTGTCCATAGAGCAAGTAATACGGGAGGACTGAGAACTGGCTATTGGATTTAGCAGTGTGAAGGTCACCAATGACCGTGATAAGAGGAGCTTTAGTGGTGGGATAGACTTTACAGTCCAGCTGGAATGGGTTCATGAGAGAACAGGAAGAGAAGAATTGGAAACATAGAGAAGCAACCCTTTTGCAGAGTTTTGTTGTAAAGGAGAGAAGATAATGGGGCAGTAGCTGTAGGGGAAGTGAGAGTTAAGGAAAAAAAATTAACGGGAAAAAGTTTAGCATGTATGTATATTGATGGGAATGTTTTTGCAGGGAGGTGGGGATTGACAATGTTAGTGGGAGGAGAGAATCACTGGAGCGGAGTCCTTGAGTGAGTGGAAGGGGTGGGAGTGCATGCATAGATGAATGAGCTGGCCTTAGCAACGTGGGCAGCTCAGTCCGAGTAACAGACGGGAAGACAGAGCATATAAGATTAGAAGCAGTGGGAACTTCTGATTGCTTCTGCTTTTTCAGTAAAACAATAAAGAATGAGGATGGGGAGAAGGTGTTAGAAGTTTGGAGAGAGAGAGAAAAAGGTATGAAATAGTTGCCTAAGAAAGTTGGATGGTGAACAGTCTAGAGCAGCGGTTCTCAACCTGTGGGTTGCGACCCCTTTGGGGGTCGAACGAACCTTTCACAGGGGTTGCCTAAGACCATTGGAAAACAAAAAGATATTTACATTATGATTCATAACAGTAGCAAAATTACAGTTAATAGAGTAGCAACAAAAATAATTTTATGGTTGGTGGTCACCACAACATGAGGAACTGTATTAAGGGGTTGCGGCATTAGGAAGGTTGAGAACCACTGGTCTAGAGAAATGTTTCGGGATTGCTAGCCTGCACTGAGGGCCCCCTGAGGTTATGAATTTATAGTAAGTCTGGGCAGCATGGTTGAGTGTTCTTCCTAGTGAAGTTCAGATGCAGAGGTGTGAGTAGAGTAGTAAGAAAGCTGCAATTAACCAGGATTGGGACTTTGCCAGGCAAGTGCCATTAAGAGAGGGGCAAAGAAATCATGAATATATACATATTCATATATATATGAGAGTGATTATAGTGATAGGCTGTGGAACTTAATCTGAGTAAGAAAGCAAGTAAGGACAGGAGAGAAAGTGAGGAACAGTAAAAAAAGGCGGTTGGATTTGTATATTGTGCATCCCAGTGTGGTTAAAGAATGATTGCTTTGGGTAGCAGAGACAGAAAGAGCTGGAAGAACAGAATATGGTGTTAGAGAAGTTGGATCCTGGAATTTGAGATTAAGGTGTTTCAGGAATTGGTGAAGACAAAGTCTAAAGGTGTGTTATGAGCTAAATTTTGTCCTTAAAATTCATATGTTGAAGGCCTAAACCCCATAACCTCAGAATGTGACTATTTTTGGAAATCAATTTAAAGGGGGCGATTACGTTTAAATGAAGCTGGTAGGGTTGGCAATAGTCCAATCTGACTTGTGTCTTTATAAGAGGAAATTTGAACACACAGAGACATACCAGGAATGCCTGTACACAGAGAAAAGACCATAGGAGGACACAAGAAAGTGACCATCTGAAAGCAAGCAGAGAGGTCTCAAGAGAAATCAAACCTGCTGACATCTTGATCTTGGATGTGAGATTCCATTAATGTGAGAAAATAGATTTCTGTTGCTGAAGCCACCTACTCTGTGTGGTATTTTGTTACAGCCATCCTAGCAGACTAATACAAGGTGTGACCATGAGTGTGAGTGGCCAATGTAGGGTGAAGGCAAGAGGATTGGAAGAAAGAAAGCGACAGGGACAGGTGCTGGAATGATTAATTGGAATGAATATTAAAATCAACAATTATGACAATGGTAGTTTTGGAGAGAATGACTATACTTAGAGAGCCAGGTGCTAAACTCTTCAGGAATGAAAGGAAGTAACCTCAAGATGGAATGAACTGAGGGTGGATGATGACAGCAATATAATCCAGCAGTAAAATTTACAATCACTTCAGCCGATACACAACCACCTCCTCTCCATCAACTTTTAAACAGAGCTGTTTAGAAAACTAAAAGTGTTTGATTTGGCTTTCAGTTTTCATCACCTTCTTGTCATAGAAATTCTAACAGGCACTGAAATGAGGAGAAAGGGGGAGAACAGGATAATCTCTAAAGAGGGTAATTGGCTACTAAGAAACCCAGAAGCAGTGTGTTTTACCAGATGTATTTACAAGGTTCTAAGAAGGTTTAGTTAAGATTTTATGAAAGTTTTCATCGCCAATATTTTGTACTCTGTAGAGGAGTGACTAAGAATACCTTTTGTTAAAATTCATGGGGAGTGGAATCATTGACCACTTCCCACCTTGTATTAATGATTAATGTATTAAACTGTAGCTTCCAGGAATTTTCAATGTCAGTGAGGTGAGCTGTCAGGGCCGCCCTCAAAATAATCATGATAAATTAATATCTTTGTACTAGAAGCTTTGTGCTAGAAGCTATCATATACATTAAAGATAAAAATAAATTCTCACCATGACACTAAGGTGAATGCATTATTAACCTCTTTTTGCCTGTGAAAAATAATGGACTAAAAAAATTTTTTTTTAACTTTCCCAGGACTTGGAAGTTAAGCCCAAGACTTTCATATTCTTTTGCCTGATACACTTCTATACATTAACACTCTCTTCTTCCTTGTGAATAGATTTTAAATTCGGATATTCTGATTCCTCCATAGTGACTGCCTACTGTGTTATTTTGAAGACACACTGGTTTCAGTGGGAGAGACATACAAATTGGCTACTTTAGCTAAATATATTACTGATGTCTGCTGTGGAGATGGGATCAAGGAAGGGCAATATGCATGGCTAGTATTCTCCAGTTACGCCCCAAAAGATGTCTCTAGTGATGCTAGATTTGGGTGGAGGAGATGCAGGACCAATTGTCATTTGGAAGACTGTTCAGTAAGGGTGACAGAAGTGAATGAAGAGGAGATGACCAGGTGGAAAACTTGATAAATTGTGAAAAGTGGAGTTGAACAATTTCCTGGTCTTCAGTTTTCCCATTAATGAAAACATCTAATGAAATTTCCCTGGAAAACTAAAAACTTTACTTAATTTCATTTCTAAGAAAACTCTTTTTTAACTTGACTTCTGGAAAAAAAAATGTGTGCTCATAAAAAACATTCTTGAAACCATTCGTCTCCAGTAAATTTCCAATTTTCTTGCCAAGTAATTCTTACTAAATCAGGATCTTCTTGCTGGTCCTCCAGGAACCAGGAAGAGGCACTGGACTTCCGTGTTTATTGGCTGCTCCTGGCCTTGGCTTCCCGTTCTCAACAGCAGAGCTGAGGAAATCCGCAGGATGCCTGCTACCAGGGGACAAGGTGACTCAGGAGGAAGCACTCCACCTAAAATAGTCTTGATGTGCATGCAGTCCCTGAGTCACTTTGAAATCAGAATTAATATATGCTCTGGCATTAATCCCACGGGTGATGGAAAACGGAGAAGAAGGAAATATCTGAAAGAAGCTTTCAAAAAGTTTGCCACAAAGATAAAAGTTTGACTGCAGCAAAAGCTAATATTTAGAGAGAAATTTCATCCAGGGAGCTCAGTGGATGAATTGTGATTTCCTCCACTGACTGTGGGTATCAAGTGCTGGTCATCAAGGTTCAATCTAAGACCCATTGGGAGTGGATAGTTCCTTAAAAACACATTGGAAGAGCGTCAGTAAGCAGCTGTGTAAACAGAGATGGACCACTGGAATGCAGGATCCTTGAGTTTCATGGTTACAATTCTTTCTCTAGAATTATCTGGCCCAAAATGCCTATAGTGCCTCTAGAGTCTCAACCTTCCTAATGCCGCGACCCCTTAATACAGTTCCTCATGTTATGGTGACCCCCAACCATAAAATTATTTTCGTTGCTACTCTATAACTGTAATTTTGCTACTGTTATGAATCGTAATGTAAATATCTTTTTGTTTTCCGGTGGTCTTAGGCGACCCCTGTGAAAGGGTCATTCGACCCCCAAAGGGGTCATCACCCACAGGTTGAGAACTGCTGCTCTAGATTCTAGGTACATCTCCAACTAATGGTAAACATCTAGGGTTCTGCCTACTGAGAGAGGGAAATGAGTATACAACTCATAGTCAAAGCTCCCAAGCAATATTCTGCATTTAGAATGACCTCTCAGACCCCCATTTTACCTGCCTTTTATTCTCTTCCTTCTGCCTCCAAGCCCTCCAGAGTCCATTTATTTTGTCAGCTCTTCACAGCGAGAGACCAAGGAACTGCCTTTCATCATTTATTCCATTAATGTGTTTTGAGCAGTTACTACCTAGCGGGGAGGCAAAGGACACCCATTCCTTGCCTTTCAGACGCTCTGCTTAGAGTCTAGTTGAGAAGATAGAAAAGCTCAACTAAAGGTTTGTAATAAAAAATGTGAATCTGCAATAGATTTAAGCATAGGCTTCTTGAAAGCACAGCAAGGCACAGGGACCTTGCATAGAGCTGGGGACTCCTGGGAGAGTCCTTGAAAGGTTGGGGACAGAACTAAGTGATCTAGGTGAATAGCAGCAGGTAGCTGGGCAACCTGAGACTCACAAAAAGTTAAATTTATCACTGGTAGATAAATGCAATGTATGAAGCTTGATTGGATCTTGATTTGGAAAACAACGAAGTAAAATACATTTTGGGGACAATTGGAAAAATGCGAATATAAAGAGTATTAGGCAATATTAGAAGGTTGTTTTTAATTTATAATTATGAAGGAGGTTGTTCTAATTTTTAGGAGATACATACACCTGAAATGTATTTAGCAAATGGTTTAGCAACAGAAAGAGGAGGAGAGGTGGGGGAAGACAAAGAGGGACAAAAAGAATGGATGTAGAGTGATAAATGAAGCAAATGTGACAATATGTTAACAATTGTTGAACTGGATCTTGATGTTCATTATCACTAATTTTTCTACTTTTTTGAATTTTTGAAACTTTTCACAAAAAAATACTTGAAAAACAATTACCTTGGGAGGCATTTGGTTGCATACACGCCAACACGACTCAAAATTCAGAGGGTGCTTTCATTTTGGGATTTCAAGTAGAAAATAAATGCTCTGCCCAGATAAACATTAGACTGCAGAGAAGCACTGAGTGAGGGGAGAATGGCCATGCTGCAGCTGGGAGCCAGTCAAGCTTGGCTGTGTCTGGCTGCTCAAATGGATACAGGGATGTGGTTGCTGGGGTGGGTGAGGAAGGCGCTTAGAGCTCATAAGGTCTTGTGCATGTCAGGCTGAAACGTTTGGGCTTTATCCTGAAGAAGTCAGAGACACTTAAGAGTGGAAGGCATTTTATGGCTCATCCTGGTTTCAGTCTGAAGGATGGATCAGAGTTCAAAAGGTATGGCGCTAAGAGATCACTCCAGAGACAATAGCAATAATTCCATCAGAAATAAAGGCCAAATGCTGGGGAGATTGCAGGGCAACAGAAATTTTCATTCGTTGCTGGTTGGAATGCAAAATGGTACATCCACTTTGGAGGACAGTTTGGCAGCCTTTCACAAAGTGAAATATACACATGCTATACAACCCAGCTCCCCACTCTAGTTATTTACTTGAGAAAAATGAAAACACAAGTCCACACAGAGAACTTTATAGAAACATTTATGACAGTTGTATTCATAATTACCAAAAATTGGAAGCATGAAGTGGTAAAGGATAAACTGTATATTTATAAATGCAGTAAAAAAGGAACAAACTATTGATACTACAAACTATTAATACTACATGGATAAATCTGAAAAGCCTATGTTAAGTGAAAGAAGCCAAACTACATACTGTATTATTCCATTGGTATGACGTTCTGAAACAGACAAACCTATTGGTGTAGAAATCAGGTCAGTGGTTAGCAGGGGCTGGGGTTGGGGGAGGAGTTGACTACAAAGGGGTACATAGAATTTTCTGGGATGATGGAAATACTTTATACAATATTTGTTGTGGTGGTGGTTATAGACCAGTATACATTTGTCAAAGCTACACCTTCAAAGAGTGAATTTTACTGTATAGAAAATTTACCTCTGTATACTTCAATTCAAAAAAAAGGGGGGAAGAAAAATAATAGTGGTACTTAGGACTTACTGGATAGAGAATAGAGGAAAGAAAAGTGAAAGATGTTTTGATGATCAAGAAAACAGACATACTAGTAAAAGAAGTGGAAATGTCAGAGGATAGTACCTGATACAGTCAGCTAACTGCTGCAAGGATGAAATGCTGAATCAAGTTATATCTAGGAGTAATTCAGAATGTACTAAACTATTTTCATTTACTTTTATGATATTACTTTAGAGGCCAATATGGCACAAGTATAAGAAAAATGTTAACTTTTAAGAGTGTATAATGGCTTGGATTTTTCTGGATAAATACCTAAGAGTGGAATTGCTGGGTCATAAGGTAGTTCCATTTCCAGTTTTTTGAGATACCTCCATACTGATTTCCATA
>NW_017732286.1:484061-491798 GCF_001890085.2 Hipposideros armiger | reverse complement strand
GTCAATGGAATTGTAATAGATAAGTATGATATCGGGGGTGGGAGGGCAGTAGATGGGGGAGGGGGTTGTTTCTGTGTGAAGGGTGAAAAGGATAACTATTGCATTGTTCTGTACACCTGAAACTAACAATAAAAAATTTTTTTTAAATTAAAAAAAAAGAGTGTATAATGGATTCTCAAGAAAAAACTTTTATATTCTGGGAACATACAGAATAAGTTTCTGAGTGCATGTATATGCATGGGCATGCCTGTCTCAAAGCATCTGATGATAATCTTCCTCAGGATATGTTTTTCACTGATTTTACATGTTCTTTAAACAATTCAAAAGGTATGCAGGGCTGGCCGAGTGGCTCAGTTGGTTAAGAGCATGAGCTCTGAGTGGCAGGGTTGTGGTTTGATTCCCACATGGGCCAGTGAGCTGTGCCCGAGCTGAGCTGCTGCTGAGCTGCCAACAGGTGGCAGGATGGCTCAGCTGGTGAGAGCATGTGCTCCTAACAACAAGGCTGCCGGTTCGACTCCCACATGGGGTGGTGGGCTATGCCCACCCACAACTAAGATTGAACACAGCACCTTGAGCTGAGTGGCCACAAGCTGCCTACAGGCGGCCGGATGACGACTGGACTTGAAGCTGAGTTAGCTGCGCCCTCCACAACTAAGACTGAAAGACAACAACTTGGCTGTTCCCTTTCCCCAGTTCCCCAACACTGTTCCCCTTCCCCAATTCCCCAATAAAATCTTTTTAAAAAAAAGTATGCAAAATGTTTTCTTATTATAATTAATAAAAAATACTTGGGCCGGCTGAGTGGCGCGTTGGTTAAGAGCTGGCTTGGGGTGCCAGAGGGTCCCAGTTCAGATCCCACATATGAGGGCCAGTGACACTGCTCTCTACAGCTAAGATGCTGAACAACAGCTCAACCTGGAGGTGGGCTGCCGAGAGTCGCCGGCGACAGCAGGTAGGTTGCCATGGGCTACCGTGTGTAGCCAGCAGCCAGCGTGTGTTGCTAGCAGCCGCTGTGAGCGGCCGTCCAGAAGCCAGCAACTGATCTGCCTCACTCAGGAAGAGTGCAATGATGGTGCCAACTTGGGCCAGTGAAGCAACATCCTCCACAACTAACAACTAGACTGAAGAACAAAAGGATAGCAACTTGTCTGTTCCCCTTCCCCCAACTCCCCAATAAAAATCTTTAAAAAAAAAAAAGAGTTGGCTTGGGATGCCAGCTCTGAGCAGCAGGGCCCCGGTTCAGATCCTACATGTGGGCCAGTGATGCTGTGCTCTCTACAGCTAAGATGGTGAAAACAGCTTGACCTGGAGCTGGGCTGCAATGAGTCGCTGGCGATGGCGTAGGCTGCAGCCCCAGCTGCAGTGGGCTGCCATGACCTACCATGAGTGGCTGGCAGTCAATGTGAGCTTCCAGCAGGTGGTGTGAGCGGCTGTCCAATGGCTGGAGAGCAACTGCCTCACTCAGGAAGAGCGCAATGATAACACCAACATGGGCCAGTGAAGCGACGTCCTCCACAACTAGACTGAAGAACAAAAGGACAGCAACTTGTTCATTCCCCTCCCCCAATTCCACAACAAAATCTTAAAAACAAACAAACAAACAAATAAACCCTTAATTTTTAAACAATGAAGAATGCTTATAATATGGTAGTAGAATTGGGCAAGGAGATATAATAGTTTGGAGAAAATTTAAGTAGGTAGAATCTTTTCCAGAAAGTGATTTTTCAGATAAGATATGCTTGCCCATGGGCATATGAACCAACCAAATAAGAATACCACTGTAGTATTTGTGGAGAGAAAAGACTGGAAATAATCTAATACCTCATTAATAGGAAACTGGTTAAGATATGACATATCTATATAATGGAATATGTATTATGCAACTATTAAAAATGAGGGAAGTGTATGTGTGTTAATAGGCATATAGTAAATGTTGGTTGAATAAATGAATGTACTTTTAAGTAAATGATGTACAAAGCATATTATATAATAAATTCTTTTTTATTGTTATCATCATTTGCTAATTTTTTTCTTCTTAACAATAAATAAAACAGCTTACTTGTGGTGCCTTCTAATGCAGATTTACCTAGTAATATTAGAAGCTCTGCTCTAACCACAGTTGGAGTGTAGTCTCTCAAATTAGGTTACTTCATGGTTAATTTCCCACCACTAAGATGTAGGGTAAAGTTAATGTAAACTCCTATAGTCTGTCTATACCAATATGTCTTAAAGTAAATTACAGATTATAGAAACCTGGGTTAAAAATTATATTTTATTTAACACCTACATAATGTTTACTATTTTCCAGCTACTGTTTTAAGCATTTTAATCATTTAATCCTCATAACAACCTAATGAATTAGGTACTCCATTTGGTGGAAAAGGAAACTGAGGCACAGAGGGGTTAAATTACTTGCCTAAAGTCACTCAACTGGTAAGAATTGAAGCTGGGGTTTAAACCAGGCATTGTGACCTAGGTGGAGTCTGTGCTCTAGGCTGCCTCTCTCAACGTACCTTTAACCTTTCCTTAGATGGACTGCGCCTTTTTCATATAATCTTTTTCTGTAGCGTGAGATGAAGAGATCAGTCTTCAGGTGTCTCCTGTGGTCCCTACCTACAAGCTCCATGTCGGCATCCAGGTGTTCACACACACAGCTCCAAAAGAACACACGATAATGCACACATGTTAGGCAGTCCGAATCAGATTGAGGAAAGTATCCAAGTAACCAGATTGGTCCCAAGCTGGAATCGCTTATGCTAAGTCCCACGTCAGCAAACCAAAACTTTTAACTTTTAACTAAGTTTCTATGCTTGTCTCTCCCAAAAAAGGAAGGCTCAGATCAACCAATCAGTGCTTGACACAAGTTACCCGACACAAGTTGGAATAAATGTTATTCCAACATTCCCTTTGCTCCATATAAGGAAAGTAACCTTGAATTAATCAACCCACTTTTGCCCCATATGACTTCCTAGTTTTTGTTCACTTTGGTCTATAAAACACTCCCCAATTGTGTAACTATTTGGAGCTCCTTTCTAACTGCTAGATTTGATCCTGCCAGATTCATGAATCCCTGAAAAAAGCCAATAAGATCTTTAAAATTTACTCAATTGAATTGTGTTCTTTAACAAAAAGAATCGTTCTATGAAGTCACTATAACCAGGCGGGAAATAATTCTGCTAAAAAACCCTCCAAACCACACACCAAACCAAAACAAGAAACACACTCAGTTTACACTACTATAATAATTAGAACCCTTAATTTGAATTCATGTTACTTTTTATCCTCAGTGAAGTTGCATGGACCCTTGTGCTTTATATTTGCATTACAAAAACAGTAATTATTTTTCCACAGAAAGGAGTCATTTCACCCTGCAGACCCACACCCTAGATGGTGTTTTGCAAAGGGTTTATTATGATAAGTTACTGATTAGGATGGAAAATAGAGTGCACTGCAGCATTGCCCTTGTGAAACTCAGTGTGTAAAATTGCTATAGAAAATGGTCTCAATCGTCGTAGCTTTGCAGCGAGGTGGTGAAGAACTTAGCTCTGGACAGAAGAAACTATAATTTACAAAACAGATGTTTTTATAGTTTCAAAAAGTGTAAATGTCTACTGTGTGTGTTATTTCATTCATATGTTATTTTATGTTTTATAAAGTGCTTTACCGACATAATCTCATTCACCTAAGACAGCTCTGTGGGATATGTTGGAAGAACACTCTCATCTCCATACACTCACACAGATGACAAACCAAGACGGAACGGGCAGAGGACTTGTCCAGAGTCTCTTGGCTGGGCTGTGGTGGAGCTGCCCCTGGAATCCACCTCTCAACTCCAGCTATTCCAGGCATCCCACTGCTGCTAGCTGAAGACTCACCAATGCCTCGTGGGGTTAGAGTTACAGGTGCCTCAATCAGTTCTTTAGCACCAGTTGGTGAAGGTGACTCCCTTCTCCCCTGGTTGTTTTCAAGACAACTTCTAGCTCCATATAAAGGAGTATAACTCCCTTGGTACTTGTGAACCAAGAACAGATCAGCTCACTCTCCATATTTAGTTAGACCAGTAAGTCACAACTCTGGCTGCACATGAATTTATAGTTAAAAATCTTGAAGCCCAAGGCACACTCCAGACCAACTGCATCAGACTCTGTGGTTGGTACTGGACATCAGTTTTAAAACACCCCAGATGATTCTGAGATGTAGCTCAGGTCAAGCTCCAGAATTAAAGAAATATGGTAAATGTCATCTGCTCTAAACCTGCAACTCTTTTTTAAATGGGTCAACTCTCAATTTGAACATAACAAAAATACACCCATTATCTGGTTGGTCTACAGATTTCAACTCATTTCCATTATTACAACAGAGCTCAATGTATAGAGCAACACTGCCTAGCATTACACTTTGCCAGTACTATCTAATTTAAATCTCTGTCGTGGTAGGTATTCTTTCGAATTCACAGGAAAGGAAGCTGAGGCACTTGGGGCTTAGTGATATGGCCAAGATCACACACAGCTGCTAAGTGGTGGAATTGGGGTTCAAACCCAAGTAATCTTGACTCCAAAACTCAACACACTTAACATCTGAGCATCACTGATTGTAAGTGAAATATTGGTTTCACGGGCTGGTTCTACGGTTAGTTAGTTGTTGTCATTCCTCTCTGCCTCTCAAAATCAGTGGTGATAACTAAGACTAGCCCAGATCTCCCTTCTCTTTGCTCCTTTAATGTCTTTTAATTCCCTCCAGCCAAGGAGGCTCCTTGAGAGAGAGGCCATGTTCTGTTCTATACTATTCTATCTTCAATTTTCAGACAAATGCCTGGCACATAGTGGGGTTCACACACTACCCACTGTTTGAATGAATGACACTTTAAGCCACATGGACTGTACCCATTTGACTAGTTTACACAGTCATATTCCTAATAAATCTGTAAATGCTTTGAGAAATGATACTGTGGTGTTCAGCTAGAAATAACACTTAATCAACTAAAAGTCCATAGTGAGTAGGGTAGGGGTTCAGAATGAGTCACCCCAACATATGCTTCTATGGTATGCAGCTTATTTTGAGCTAAAGAAAATTGCCACCCTGTGAGCTCAAGAGAAGCTTTTGTTCCACCCCTTTACTACCTAACGGAATTTAAACTAGGGGCCTTGCTCATAATAAGAGTTATTATTAGAGACAACATTTTTTATCTATTTATATGGCAGTGTTGCAGGATACTCGGACAGAGAGTATCAGGGCGGGAGGCAACGTTTATTGATGCCGGCATCGACTCAGTGGATTCATATCCATACCCCGATCCAGACAGGACTCGGGGCTATATACCCTGAGGTTTCCAGGTTAGCAGCTAAGTGTCCTTATTAGGGCATGCGACATTGTGTTAGTTCTGACTGGTTCCCGGATGAGGTAGGAATTAGAAAATGTTAATTTAAGAAGTCTTGGTGGCCATGCAGTCCGGGATAGCCTTTGTCTAAAGCTCCCTGCTACAGGGCGGAATTCTTGGTGGTCACGTGGTCTGGGAGAGCCTTTGTGTAGGGCCCACTGCCACATTCCCCCCTTTGATGCTCAAACCCATACGTGGGTTAGAGAGCATCATCTTCTTAGACGGGCTGCTGGTCTAAGAGGTTGGTGCTTCCATAACACGAGGACCTCAGTGGCAGTTTTATGTTCTACAATGGTCTCTATGAGGGAAGAGGTAGAGCAAATGACAAGGGGGAGAATGCAGGGTAAAAGGAGGCATGCCCCAAGGGCAGGAGGATGATTCCAATTAACGCTTTAAATTCCCAGAGGGTGAAGAACTATCTTCCAAACAGGCTTTTGGGGTCCCATCCAGTCCATTTTTGAACTGGGACATAGGCAAGTTTTCTAATATTTGTGGCAATGACGGAGACAACTTTGCCAGTGTCATCAATCTTAGACAACAGTCTGAGTGATTGAATTTACCACAGACGCCACCTTTTTCAGCCAGTAAGTAGTCCAGTGCTAGGCGGTTCTGATAAATAACGGCCCGCATCTGGGTCTGTTGGGTAGCGAGGAACTCTAAAGCTGTTTCAGTTTCATTGGTGATTATTTCCAGAACAGCCTGTAACCTGAGATGCTGTTTCTAGTCAAAAGGACTGGAAGCATGATTTAGGGCATGAGGTGGTGATACCATCCCTGACTTGAAGAAAAGTGTTAGGGTAAGGATTAGAGTCCTTGGGATAAGCATCTTGCAAGGAAGAATTCCTCAAGCTTCAGCCGCATGTGGATTGGTCAGCTTCTGGTGACCAAAGCGGGGGCTGATGATCTCCTCCTAAGGACCGGTAACATCACTGGCCATCTTCCTTCAGAGAGTGATCTTGAGGGGCTCGGAGGGGTCAGAGGTGCAGTTCCAGCTAGCAGCTGCAGGTTTCAGTCTGCTGTGGTGTATCCATGGAGTGATCTCTGCAACCTTAACTGCTATGGGGGTAGACAAAATGACAGTAAAGGGGCCCCTCCACAGGGGTTTTAAGGGCTGGAGGTTCCATTCCTTAACCCAAACTGAATCCCCGGGCTTAAAGGATGAACTTTATTTGTTAAGTTGATAGGGAACCTCTTCTGTACCCATTGGTTGAGGTTCTGTAGGGTAGACCCTAATGCCTCAAGCCGTTGTCTTAAGGTTAGGTCTCCTATCTCTTTAAGGTCCCTTCGGAGGCCTCTAATGAGTGGAGGTGGCCTTCCGTATATGACCTCATAAGGGGAAAGGCCTGTCTTCTTGGTAGGAGATGAACGTATCCTCAGGAGCGCTATTGGAAGGGCCTTGTCCCAGTTGAGTTGTGTCTCTTGGCACAGTTTTTTTAGGTGGGACTTGAAGGTCCGATTCATGAGTTCTACTTGTCCTGAGCTCTGTGGGCGGTAGGCGGTTTGCAGAGGAGCTTGGCTAAGAGCTGGATTACTTTGGCCACAAAGGCGGGGCCGTTGTCAGAGCCTACTGAGAGTGGCAGTCCAAAGCGAGGGACTATTTCCTGCAGTAATAGCTGGACGACTTCCCATGCTTTTTCTGTCTGTGGGGAAGGCTTCTACCCACGCTGAGTAGGTGCATACAAATACTAAGAGATATCTAAGACCCCTGGAGCGTGGCATCTCAGTGAAATCTACTGTGAGGTCTTCAAATGGGGCATCACCGGTATATTGGACCCTGGTGGTAGGGTCAGCCCTTGACGTGGGTTATTGCGAACACAAACAATGTATTGTTCACAGACTATTCACGAGATTCAGGAGAGTTGGGGTACATAGAAGTACCTATTGAGGGTCGTTTCTAGGGCGGTCCAACCAAAGTGGGTCTGTTGATGAAATTGCTTGACAAAAGCCAGGGCTAGTGTTCCTGGTATGACAATATGGCCATCTCGAAATTTCCACCATCCGTTACGGAGACGGCTTCCTCCTTCAGTCTTGAACCAGGCCTCTTCTTGGCGGGAATATTTGGGATCCCACTCAGCCAAAGGGTTGGGAAAGAGGGAGGCTGTTAACATTGGAGGTTTGAGGGTTTCTTCGGCTGCTGTTAAATTGGCTGCTTGGTCCACCTTGTGATTGCCTCGGGCTGCGATGGTGTCGCCTTTTTGGTGGCCCCTGCAGTGTATGACTGCTACCTTCTTGGGTGCCCATACTGCTTCTAGGAGATCTAGAATCTCTTGTCCATATTTGATCTCTTTCCTTCCTGAATTAATTAATCCCTTTTCCTTGTATAAACCCCATGAACACGGAGGGTAGTAAAGGCATACTTAG
>NW_017732286.1:479964-480761 GCF_001890085.2 Hipposideros armiger | reverse complement strand
AGGCCTCCTATAAGGGCTTCTTGATACTGCTCCAGCATCTGGAAGTCCCGGTTTTCATTGGGGTCCCACTGGGGGTCCTCCTCAGGGAAATGGTTCTGGGTATACATTTGAATGTTTAAGGTCCCGGGCGGGGCATGTTCCTCCAGCCACTTTATGGCTCCCTGGGTGACTTGCCGGCACTCCTCTTAACTAAGAGAGTTAAGAAAGAGGAGCTGGTGGCAATCATCTCAGGTGGGCGGATGCGTTTGAACGATTGACTGAAGGAGGTCAGTCAGAGACTAGGGCTTCTCAGTATATGATGGGGTATGATTTTTCCAATTCAAGAGATCAGTGGGTGAGAAGGGCTGGTCCACAAACATTCATCGGCCTTCCTGAATCTGGCCTTCCTGATCATAGTAGACGGGGCCTCTGGTTTCCTATAGGGGGAACTGGAGAGTGTCAGCCTAAAGGCCCTTTGCATGCGATTGTCCATCTGTGGACCCATGTGGGGTCAGGACTGGAGGCGGCGGCATAGCAGGAGGGTCCAGAAGCAGGGTAGCAGGTGAGATGGTGGGGCTGGTGAGGGCGACCCTGAAGGCTGGGCTGGCATCTCAGGGGCCTGCGGAAGGGGTGGGTATATAGGCAAATAGGGTGGCAGGATGTCCTCTGGGTCTGAAGGCAAGGCCAGCTTTTCTCCTTTTGTTTTGTCCTTAAGTGGTTTCTGGGAGGGGACCATAGCTCAGGCTAAAAGAACCCTACTCTGATTTTCCAAAGAGGACCTCAACCGAGGGGGCCGAATACATAAAATGGCCTCCCAT
>NW_017732286.1:478093-478878 GCF_001890085.2 Hipposideros armiger | reverse complement strand
TGAGGACAAATTGGACAGTTGAGGTTTATATGCCATCTTGAGCTAAGAAGAAAGTGTGTGTGTGTGTGTGTGTGTGTGTGTGTGTGTATGTGTGTGTGTGTGTGTAATGGTTTGGACTTCAAAGGAGAGGAAAGCAATTCACATGGAAATGGAAAAGCAAATGTTTGGTAAACAAATGTTTGCTGGGCCATCTTTAACAATAGGACACAGAGTGGACTTTGATCAAATGGGTCTTGCTAGGTTCCTCCTCGTCCATCACACACTAGTTCATAGTAAACTATAGTTATCTACGATAATAGTTCCATTCTTGGAGCAAGTCCTCTATTTAAATGTTTTTAGGCAGTTAGGGGTAAGATCAAAGGTTCCTCCTGAGTCTTTTGTTTCTTAACAATGACCTGCTTAAAGTAATCAATGTACCCCAAAAGCCATATTTTGGGATGGCAAACTCTCTCCCCCTCAGTATCCATACTGAACAAAATCATTGTAGCCCCCACCTAGCTTAGTAACAAGAAGGTCAGTCTCCCTTTTGAAAAGTACCTTCTCAAATTGTTCAAGTTTGGGTTGACTTGGGTGGACTTGGCCAGACATTCTCAACCCCAGGGGAGACTATTTTTCCAGTGCTGTCATTACTCCTCTCTGCCACACAGTGTCACTGTTGAAGAACTTTGGTTCACGTTAAAATGCTTCCTGCCCACTGTGAGGGGCCCTTAAGATGCCAGTCCATGCAAGGGCCACAGGGGCTGTTCACAGGCAGTAGTGCCCTCTGCTAGTACTCAGCTCTGCCA
>NW_017732286.1:475880-476653 GCF_001890085.2 Hipposideros armiger | reverse complement strand
TTAGATCCTAATAATAAACTGGCAAACATAAGTAAAATGTTTCCCTGAGTTCTAGGAGCCATTCTAGCAAATTATTGAGCCTAAAGAAGGGGTTCATGAGAACACCCGAAGTGCAAGTGGCTCAGGACTGGTGACTAGATTCCAAAGTAGGGACAGTCTTATAGGACTGAACCCTTAAATCTGTGGCATCAGACACAAAGTTCAGATAGTTTCAGAATTTAATTGCATTGTTGAACGCCCAGTTGGTGTCCAGAGAATAGGAAAATCGGCGGTTGGTGTTGGAAAACACTCTGTATTTTGTCACGATATACCTGTGCTGGGTTTCATCTGTTTGAGACTCTCTTTTTATGACGAGAACTGCACAGCTACTCTGTGCTGGAGGCAGGGGGTATGAATGTGTCAACTCCTCAGCCTCATATTTGCATTGTCTGCCTTCCTGAAACTCATGCTAGGTACATAACCGGTGCTCCCACACCCCTTCAAATTGGTACCATCCCCATCCTAGAAGCCTTCCTTATACCCTTTCCTACACAATCCCCATCTCCTTCCCTCTTCCCTAGAACTAACCCTTACCCTGACTTTATGGTAATCATTTCCTTACTTTTCTTCACAGTTTTCTCATGCAAGTGCATCCCCAAACACTATTCCTTAGTTTTGATTTGTTGAGGGGTGGGAGGGGGGTTGTTGGGGTATGTCTCAAACCAAAGAGGATTTTATTGTGGGCAGTGGTTCTCAAATTGGAGCAAGTATCAGAATCACCTGGAGCGTTCATG
>NW_017732286.1:473378-474417 GCF_001890085.2 Hipposideros armiger | reverse complement strand
ACTTCCAGACCCGAGAAAGTTGGTCTTGTGACCCACACAAAGCAATGGGGGCCCTTCCCTGGAATTTTATTTATACATGCTGAGAGAGACAAGCTCTTTTTCCTCTGGGGTCACTAAGCTGAGATCATCGATCATTTAAGCGAGGAGTTATTTGGCACTATGTATTCTGCCCACAGGCTGCCATATGGAGGAAGTTCGTCTGCAATAAAAGAAACATGGCCAAAACATCAGGGAATGCAGAAACAGAAGATGGAAGAGAGAAAGAGAGCAAAAGTATGTAGACAACATTGTTTGAGGCCTGGAGTCTACTGAACTCATTGGCATCAGGGTTGAGCTTCTGTCACGTTTAACTGAGAAAATTTTTACTGACATATTTACCCTCTCAGAACTTTTCCTTTGTGTGGTACAGTAACAAATACAGAGGGTGCCAAAAAAACATATACACATTTTAAGAAAGGAAAAAACTGTATTAAAATTGTAATACTCAATGTATACTGATAACAAAAGATAAATACAAGTCATGTTTGACTTCTGCAATTAGAAGAGGTGCTCAAGTGGTTACCATCAGCATAATATTAATACAGTTTTTTCCTTTCTTAAAATGTGTATACATTTTTTAGTACCCTCTGTATATTTCATCTTTGCCAGGATTCCAGGCACAGAGCTCCTAAAAACCTTGGAATTTCCTGAGTGTCTTTTGTTATTTATAATAAGCCCAGTTTTATTACACCAGGGTTTAGCTAATGAGATGGCTTAAGGTGAGGCCCCTAGGTAGCCCTGGGATGGGGTTGATTACCAAAAAGACCAAGTAATTGAATTGTTGGAACTTTAGCCCCGCCCACTAACTTCTAGGGAATGGAAACGAGGTTGGAGACAAAGTTTTATAAAAATTATTGAACAACAAGATTTGAGGAGCTTCCAGGTTGGTGAACACATCAAAGTTCTAGGAGGATGGTGTGCCCAGAGAAGCCAGGGAAGCTGTGTGTCCTCCCCCTGCACCTGGGCCTATGCATCTCTCCTATCCAGCTAGCTGCTGTTC
>NW_017732286.1:469149-470771 GCF_001890085.2 Hipposideros armiger | reverse complement strand
ACCCCTGGCTGACACTGAGTGTGTCCTCCATGCCAGCATTCTCACACACATTACATGAGCCAGACATTATCATTCCCACTGGACATATGAGGCAAGAGAAGCTGAGAGACATTAAGAAACTTGCATAAGACAGTAAAACTAGGAAGTGACAAAGGCTAGAATTGTACCAGGCTGTTCTTACTGCTGCTTCTCCCACATCACTGAGTCTTCTTTAAAGAACGGTGGTGGGGCCCGTTTCATGGCCTTAAATATATTCACAGCAAAGCAAAACAGGCAGCCAATTCCCGTGAGAGTCTTCAGAGACCTCTAAATAGGCCTTTTCCATGAATAGCTTGCTGTCTTTCATCTTGGGAACACAGACTGTTTCATAAATCTTCTCTCATGCCTCCTCCTAGCACCAGACATTTTCAAACAAATGAGTTAATGCTTGCAAAAAGTCCTTGAGATCTGAAGGCTGTAAGTACAGTATGAAGGTAGAGCATTGCCCTAAAGCCTGAAGAGCGGTCGCAGAGTCATAACATTGGAGCGTTCTCCTGTGAAAATGTCAGACTTTCCAAGTCCTGGGGGTGGAGGCAGGAATGGGCAGATGCAGTCCCAACAAAGCCATCCCTGGTTTGGAGATGGAGTACATCTATAAAGCAGAGACGCCAAAGAGAATTCCACTGGCCACTCTGATCAGTTACTGGTGTCTGCCTGATGTGTGAGTAGACAAGGATCCTAAGGCCAATTCTGCGCCTGTTGGGAAAGAATTCTGGGGATGGTTAGTGATACCTGCTGTGGGTACAGGGCTGGAGAGTTTGGAGCATATGTCAAGGAGTTTGCTCTTCTTGCTACAGGCCAGTGATTCTCAATGCTGGCAGCATATTAAACCATCAGAAGAGCTTTTAAAAAATTCTGGTGCCGAGGCCTCAAACTAGACCAATTGAATCAGAATTTCAGAGAGTGGGGCCTGGTTATCTATACATTTTTTTTTAAGTACCAGGTGATTTGAATTGGCATCCAGTTCTGAGATCCACTGCTGTAAGATTATCTATTACCTTAGGGCAATCATTCTTTCTCAGCCTTGACTGTACTTTGGGATCACATGGGTTGTATTAAAATTTTATTGATGTCTAGGTTGCACCCCCCTATGTCCTGATTTAGCTGATCAGAGTTGTGGCCTAGGCATTGGGAATTTCAAAAGCTACCAGGTAATTTTCTTTACCAGGCTTATTTTTTAGAGCAGTTTTAGTTTCACAGCAAACTTGAACAGAAGGTACAGAGAGGTCAGTTCCCATACACCGTGTTTTGCCATGTATAATGCTCATCCACGTTTTTGGCCCAAACTTAATCTTTTGTTTTAATTTGTTAATTCAAATTTTTATTTGTTTACATTTAGGTACTTGTTTTTTGTATTATAAGGAATTTTAGCATTCATTTTTTTAACATATTATGGTACAAGAAATTTTATGTAACAAATAATTACAAAACACAAGAATAGATACAAGGTCCAAAAAATTTTTTGTACCAGTAACAAATTTACGATATTTATACATCATAGAAGGCCAAGAACTCTTTGTTATTGCAAGTTCGTTGTAAGTTCAACAAAACCGATTATCATATTCCAGGGTATTATTTTGCAT
>NW_017732286.1:457176-467909 GCF_001890085.2 Hipposideros armiger | reverse complement strand
CTTTTTAAGAGACTGATAAACTGTCTTCCAAAGTTGCATTCCCACCAGCAATGAAGAGTTCCTGTTGCTTCACATCCTCAACAGTGTTTTGTATTTTGGCCATTCTCACAAGCTTGTAATGGTATTTCCTTTTAATTTGCATTTCCCTAATGACATCTGATGTTGAGCATCTTTTCATATGCTTATTTGCCACCTGAATATCTTCTTTGGTAATGTGTCTGGTCAGGTCTTTAGCTCATTTTTAAATCAGGTTGTTTTTTTATTGTTCAGACTTAAGAGTTCTTTATATATTTTGGATAATAGTCCTTTATCAGATGAGTCTTTTGAAAATGTTTCCCCCCACTCTCTGACTTGTCTTCTCATTATCTTGACAGCATCTTTCACAAAGGCAAACGTTTTACATTTTAATGAAATCTAGCTTGTCAATTATTTCTTTCATAGATTATGCCTTTGGTGTTGTATCTAAAAAGTCATTGCCATTCCCAAAGTCATCTAGATTTTCTCCTATGTGTTCTTCTAGGAGTTTTATAGTTTGGCATTTTACATTTAGGTTCGTGGTCCATTTTGAGTTAATTCTTTTTCTTTTTTGTCTCCTGGATGTCCACTTATTCCAGCATCATTTGTTTACAAGACTCTCATTGCTCTATTGTATTGCCTTTGCTCCTTTGTCAGAGATCAGATGACTATATGTGGGTTTATTTCTGGGCCCTCTATTTGGTTTCATTGATCTATTGGTCTATTTTTTGGTCAATACCACACCGTTTTGATTACTATTGCTTTATAGTAAGTCTTGAAGTCAGGCAGCTTCTGTCCTCCAACTTTGTTCTTCCTCTTCAATATTGTATCGGCTATTCTGGGTCTTTTGCTCTCCATATAAAGTATAGAATTTGTTGGTATCCACAAAATAACTTGTTATTATTTTGATTGGGATTGGATTAAATCTATATAGATCAAGTTGGTAAGAATTAACACCTTGACACTATTGAGTCTTTCTATCATAGAGAACATGAAATATCTCTCCATTTACTTAGCTTTTCTTTGATTTCTTTCATCAGCATTTTATAGTTTTCCTTATATAAATCTTGTACATATTTTGTTGGATTTATACCTAAATATTTCACTTTTTTAGGTGCTAATGTAAATGGCATTTTGTTTTTAATTTCAAATGCCACCTGTTCATTGCTGGTATATAGGAAAGCAATTGACTTTTGTATATTAACTTTGTATACTGTAAACTTACTGTAATTGCTTATTAGTTCTAGAAGTTTTTTGTTGATTCTTTTGGATTTTTTACAGAAACTATCATGTCATCTATGAACAAAAAATTTTATATTTCCTTTCCAATCTGTATACTTTTTATATCCTTTTCTTGTCTTATTGCATTAAGTAGGACTTCCAGTGTGATTTTGAAAGGAATGGTGAGAAAGGACATATTTGCTTTTTTCTTGATCTTAGCAGGAAAACTTCTAGTTACTCATCATAAAGTATGGTATTAACTGTAGATTTTTTGTAAATGTTTTGTATCAAGTTGAGGAAGTTCTTTCTATTCCTAGTGTGATGAGTTTTTTTGTTTGTTTGTTTGTTTGTTTTTAATCATGAATGAGTGCTAGATTTTGTCCATCTGTTGATATGGTCATGTGACTTTTTTCTTTTTTAGTTTGTGGATGTGATGGATTACATTAATTGATTTTTACATGTTAAGCCAGCCTTGCATACAAGGGATAAATGCCACTTGGCTGTGATGTATAATACTTTTTATACATTGTTGGGTTTGATTTGCTAATACATTGTTGAGGATTTTTACATCTGTGTTCATGAGAGATATTAGTCTGTAGTTACCAGGTAATTGCAACATGCAGACAGGGTTAAGAACCCCTCTTCTAAAGGTTAAAAGGAAGAAGAAATATGTGAGTTCTTTACATGTAGAGTGGCTATTGAATCCCAGAGTTCACGGCTTGGATAAGGAAGAGGAAGATGAGGCAAGAATTAACTATTGTTTTTATATTTTTTAATGGGCAAAACAATGTATCTGAAACAAAATTTTATACTTTCCAATGAATTTTTATATAGGATCTAATTTAATCAGATTAATGCTAGGCAGTTAGAGATATTATTATTATTTCTATTTTACAGGTTAAGAAATTGAGGCTCAGAGAGAAAACTAACTTGTCCAAGATCAACAGTGATAACCCATGAGCTTTGAGCAACAGCGGTTCGAGTCCAGCCCGAGCTGAGCTGCCGCTGAGCTGCCAACAGGTGGCAGGATGGCTCAGCTAAAAAACAAAAAAAAATTAAAAAATAAAATAAACAGTGATAACCCAAATCCAGGGTTCTTGAGTGAGACCCAGCACTCTTTTTATGATTCTTCAGCTATTCAAATTTCTATCATTCTTTAGTTACTAAAATGTGCTCATCAAATAAGAGTCCTGCAGTCATTTAATTTCCTGTGGTATTAAAGGGGAATGACTTTCAAAAGGAAAAAAAAAAAAAAAGAGGAACCTTCAAAAAGGCAACTGGAGAGAATCACCAAGCTCTGGTCTATGGAAGCTGGTTAGTTTGCTTCACCTTCAGAAGCAGAGCTGGCAGGGGGGTGGCAGGTGTGGAGCCGTGAGAAGCGTGGTGCTCAGGGGGGGTCACAGGAGCCTCTGTAGCACTTTTTCATTCTTTCTCTTTATACCTGAGCCTTGTTCTCTCATCTGGCACAACTCCACAAACCATCAAATCCTGATGCCTTCACCTATATAGGGAGCCTTGATCATGTGGACATGAATACTTCTTTCATTATACGAGTTGAGACACATGTTTGCCTGTAGTGTACTGCTTCCCTGGGACAAAGAAACACCCAATCACTCACTAATTACCTGACTCATAGGCCACCCTGATCTTCTAGCTAGAGACACCAAATAGTGAGTCACCCAGCTTGCTTTTGCAGAAGCTGGCTACTCATATGTCATTTCATTTCTGCCTCTTTCCAACCTCAAGCTTTGCCTGCCCCACATCCATGACATGTCCTTGTCCCCCATACCTCTATACCCATGTACAAGGGGATGTATGGCAAATGCAGATGGAAGTTGCTTTTCAACCACTGCAGAGGATCTTAGGTTGCATATACTACTGCTCATACTCACATACAAGCGCACCCCAAGATAAATACATTGGGATTCAGAAATGGAGTTGATGAGAGAACTGGCTGGATACTAAAGTACGTGATGAAATGAAATGTCTTATATCTCTGCAATTCTGTTGTCTTTCCCACACAGAAAAGTCTCCCACTTGAAGACCAAGACAACTACAATAGAATTTTTTTTTCTCCAAAATTTTGACATTAGAAATCAGGACCTGCACCTGCAAACCTAGGGAGCTAGATTGCTTAAAGGACACATAGTGCTCCCCTCGAGAATTGCAGCAAGATCCACAAGGGTGGTAAACCTTTTTGACAGCAGAAGATATGAATAAAGCACATCTAAGTATCTGTACATTGAACAGACAGTAACTAATTATACTGAGAATTTTCTTCTTTCATCCTAAACTGGTTGTCATTGAAGGATTCCTCTAGCATCTATCTTCTACTGCCATTTAATGAGTTTACCTTGTTTCCAGCTCTGTGCTTTTATTCTCATCTGCTGTTCACTTTCTTTCCAAAGTGGCAGCCCTAGATTCTGATAGTTAAATAATTTGGCAAGTTTTGAGTTAAACAAAATTTTCAACAAGATTTCTCAGAGCTTCTGAAATGTTAATGTGCATGGTGAATGTTCAGGAGGGTTTGTATTGTGTGCGTTAGATCCCAGACTTTTTCAAGGGTGTCTCATGGAGCATCTGTTTAGTTTAGAAGATACTGATGAAGTCCCAGACAGAGACGGGTATCTCTTCAACTGTTCTGGGTTGAATTGTGTCCCCTCAAAACAGATATGTTGAATTCCTAATACCCAGTACCTCAGAATATGACCTTTTTTGGAAATATGGTCTTTAGAGAGATAATCAAGTTACAATGAGGTCAATATGCAATGTGACTGACTGATGTTCTTAGAAAAAAAGGAAAATTTAGACACAGAGACAGACATGCAGAAAAGGAAGATGGCATGAAGAGATACAGGTAGAAGATGGCCTTCTACAAGCCAGGGAATGCCTGAGGCTACCCGGAGCTAGGAGAGAGGCCTGGAAGAGATCCTTCCTTAGCATCATCATGGTCCTGCTGACACCTGATATTGGACTTCTGGTATCCAAAACTGTGAGACAATACATTTCTGTTGTTCTAATCTACCTAGTTTGTGGTACTTTGTTACGACAGCCTTAGGAAACTAATACATTCCCTAGTATCCATTTTTCTAGCTGGGTAGTAGACAAGTTAAGTTCAATGTTTTTTCTCTATACGTCTCAAAAAACTACCTTTGAATCTTTCTATAAAAATCTTAAAAATAGCACAAATACCCATTCTTCTCCTCTTCCATTGTAACAGAAGTATCAATTTTTATCTAGGCAAGTGGCCCACTAGACTAGAGGTCAGCAAACTTACTTTGAAAAGAACCAGATTGTAAACATTTTAGGCCTTGTGGAACATATGTTCACTGTTACAGCCGTTCAGTTCTGCCTGAGCAGGAAAGCAACCACAGAGAATATGTAAACAAATAAGCAAGGCTATGTTCCCATAAAGCTTTACAAAAACAGGCAGAAGACAAGATTTGGCCCATGGGCCATAGTTTGTGGACTTCTGATTATTGAGCACCTACTGCATGCCAGGCACTGTTCTAGAAGCTGGGGTACCATAGTGAACAATATTGTCAAGGACTCTGCCTCATGGAGCTTGGAAAATCTTGTTCACGGCTGTGTCCTTGGCCCCTGGTGCAGGGCACACAACAGGCAATCCAGAAATACTGAGCCAGTGAGTGATTGACAGTCTCTCAGGCAGGAAGACATGAGCCAAGCCTTTCGGGTGCTGGGCCAGGGGAAAACTCTGAGCCCATTGAGATGCTAAGTAAAGCACAACCAAAAAATCTCCACTGGCAGTTTGATTCCTTAACAAGGCAAAAACAAACAAACCAACACCAATGAGTTCTTGAATGCACCAATAAATAAATAAATAAATAAATAAATAAATAAATAAATAAATAAATAAATAAAAAGAATGATCACTACAACATATTTCCTGAGATGCAATAACTGGAAACAACCAGAATATCCATTAATCAAATTATGGGTCAATAAACCACCATGTATTCAAACGACAGAACACTATACAACAAGGAAAAGAACAAACTAGTGCCACATGAGACAACACACATAAATCTCAAAAACATTGCAAACTGAAACCATCCACCCCCACTGCCAGCTTGGACACTGAAAACTGAAACCATAAGTCATTCCACAACTTACTGTCTACATTATCACAATTTTATTATTCTGTAGTCTTTGTTAGCATAGCTTTGCTATTCTAGAATACTCTTCTCCAGGCAAATAACTTCATTGTTCATTATAGAAACTTCCTGAAAGGCCCATCATCTCTTCATTAGAAAACATCAACAGTTTATATCTCAAGAGTCTTTGAACCTCTCACCTCAAAATCCTTGCCTTGCTGTTCCCACTTACACTAAACAACATAATCCTTAGCAATCCTATTCAAATCTTCACATTGGAAGATTCACCTTAAACCAGATTCAAAATCTCAAATTCAGCTTATTCCTTCCTCCTCCAACACACTACCAAAGTTCTTTCAAGGTGACATCCTCCTTGATGGCAGTAAGCAGCATACTCAGCTTTCTTTTATTAACAAATTGTTCTGGTGAGATTTTGGGAGCCAATATTCAAGAACATAATGTTTAGTGAGAAAAACCAAACACAAAAGAGAACATGCTTTATGAATCAATTTATATAAAGTTCAAGAACAGGCAAAATTAATCTATGGTGATAGAAATCAGAACCATATTTATTCCAGGTGTGTGGAATGGTGGTGCACTGCATATTGCCTGGGAGAGGATGTGAGAGTTTTCTGGGTGCTGGAAAAGTCCTACGAGTATAACTTGATGTAGATGGTGGTTACCTGGGTATAAACATATGTAAAGTATTCACTGAGGTGTACATTTTTGTGCACACTTTACTAATGTAAAAAAGTGATTTAAATAATAGGTTAAAATTTTTTTAAAAAGGTTGAAAATGTAATAGGTGCCAGAGATTATCGGGACAGCTGACTGCAGTTTTAGAATCACGGCTTTCGTCAAGGGGTTGCCTTAAACAATATGGAGTTAGGTATTCGGAGAGATCCCAACCTGGCTACTTTGGTTTTGCTTTCAGGCCCTTCTCAGCATCTTCGACATCTGAGACTCTAGTGGCCATTGCAATTGGCCCTGAGCCCTGCATATGCATCAATATTTGTACACATGTGACAGAGAGGGGTGTGGTGAGAATTAGCAAGTGGAATGCTTGACAGTCTTCTACTTGCAAGATGCAACTTGTGAATATATACACCTTGAAACTGCCCCTCTCCAGGAACTATTATTGTGTTACTCCTAGAAAAACCTAGTGTGGGAAATGTTGCGTAAAGAGACTTGCCACCCCTTTCTCTGTTTTAAGGATTTAGCTACATTAGTTGAGATGACGTTTAGAATTGTGTCAAAATTGTGGGGACAGTATAGATGGATTTCTTTCCCATTATTTGTGACATTCACCCAAATTGTCCCATGTAGCAATAGTTTGTTCTTTTAAATTGCTGTAGAGTAGGAAAATGTGTGTATATGTGTATGTGTGCACGCTGTGTGTGTGTGTGTGTGTGTGCGCGTGTGCATGTGCGTGCACACACACATTCATGTATGTTGCCAGTTGATAATGAGCTGTTTCAATACCCCTGAGGGAATTTCCAGCCAAATTGAAGGGTTTAGAATATTACAGACCTAGAGTGTGAGCCATAAATACCAATAAACTAGGACAGATGGTAACTTGTGTAAGCTGTTTCCTCCGGGCAATGGCAATGTCTATTATGAAAGAATTAGCAAACCAAGGGAAAGTCTGAGTCACTCAAATTTGGGCTCTGAGACAGGGATGACTGAGGGTCACAGGGAACCTGTTGAAGCCCTCTTAGGTAGGTGGAGTGGCTGAGTCAGTGATGGAGGTGGTAAGATCCCAGCACCTGGGGAGGATGACAGAGAAGGTAGAAGGGGCAGAGGAGAGGAGCTGGAAAAACTTGTCTTTTCACATTAAACTTACCTGGATTTGAATCATAGCTTTCTCACTTGCTAACGATAGGGCCTTGGGCAAATTACTTAACCTCTCTGAGCTTTGACTATAAAATGGAGACAAGCACCACATTCTAGGGGCTGTTGAGAGGTTTCCGTAAAATAATATGTGTAGAAACTAAGTGCAATTACTGACATAATGAAGGAATGCAATACATGGTTGCTGTTATTACTATCATAATTAATAAGTATTATTGCCATTTCCTTTGAGGATACATTTAGGAAAACAAGGTGCTTATAACTGATTATTATGCTTCTTTTTTGGATTCTCTGTTGCAAGGGTTCCTAACCTGGTGTCCAAGAACTCCCAAGAGGCACATGGATAGATATCTGTGAGAATGGGTGTTGAACTTGAATGGGGAAAAAATGTCATTCTTCTTATTAACCTGTAATGAAAATTTAGTATTGCTTTATTATGACTGCATGCAACAATCCATAGTATCAGCAATACTGATCATGGTTTGAACAACAACACAAAATTGCATATTATTTTTGTATCACATTAAAATTGTTGCAGGTATCTCAAAATTTCATTTCAATTGGAATCGTATTGCAAAATACAGTAGTTCTTGACCCACTCATTCGACCACTGCTAGATCATACCTGATCACTGTTTTTCTGTCTACAGGTGTTGATGTGGTAGAGCTGGCTATCAAGACAAACTATCTTATAATTTTCAAATATATTTTGATAAGATATTTTAATGTGTTGATTTACTTTGTAATCTTATGTAATTTTTCTTGTTGGTTTTTTTTTAAACTTTATTGGGGAATGATGTATTTTGGGGGGGAACAATGTGTCTTTTTCAGGACCCATCAGCTCCAAGTCAAGTTGTTGTCCTTCAATCTCAGTTGTGGAGAGGGCAGCTCAGCTCAAAGTCCAGTTGCCATTTTTAATCTAGTTGCAGGGGATGCAGCCCACCATCCCATGTGTGAGTTGAACTGGCAACTTTGTTGTTAAGAGCATGTGCTCTAACCAACTGAGCCACCTGGCCACCCCTATGTACTTTCTTTTATGTGTTTTTAAACAGTATTCTTCAAAGGAGTCTGTAGGCTTCGCCAGACTGCCAGACGGACAGGGGCACGAAAAAGATTAGGACCCTTTGGTCAGGAAACCACTGCAGGCCACCTTACAGGCAGGAGGAACTCTGCTAACAGCCAGAAAGCTTCTTTATTAACTTGCTTGTTGGTTGCCTAGGGAAATAAACACCTGTAGAGATGTAGATGTGCACAAAACCAGCTCCACCTCTGTGTCGCAGGTTTCATTTCACTTTTGGTTTCGTGCTATGACTTTCGACCAACCTCACTGTCCTTAGTAAGCATATCAAAGCCTTCTGTTGGGTCATCGGAAAAGTCATGATGGATTTTTGCAATGAAAAACATAGAAAAATATGTCATGACTTTTCTGACGACCCAATAGTTGATGATTCTCTGTGTTCCTTAAAATACAGCCATAAATATTTTTTTTTAGTAAGGCTTGACAACTAGAGATAAATACCTTCTCTTTACAGTGGCCATTATACCTTTGCTCCACCATCTTACAACAGCACAACAGAACATTTCTTTAGACAATTCCCAAGAGACCAGGGGGTGCTGTGACTTGAAAGAGCCTAACTCTATACGACACATATAAAAGGCAAGAGAAAAAAATGTCTGTTACCTTCCCCAGGAGCCTGATGTCCGCAGCACCCAGCAGAAAGGAAAGTTACCTAACTGAGGTGATGAGCCCAAGGGATAGCTTAGCAATGATAATGCATGGATAGTCTTAGAAGATAGAAAAGGAGGGATAAGATGAGAAAGAAAAAGTAGGATAAAGAAACCAGAAGAGCCCCTAGCAATAGGGGCTGCACATCCTGCAAGCTGGGGGGGGGGAATATATATATATATATATATATATATATATATATATATATAGAGAGAAAAGGAGGAACTTTAAACAAAGGACAATGACACTGAACAAGAAAAAAAGTGGTAGTGAATACTTTATTTTGTTGTATTTAAACAAACAAGATTTAGGGTTATTTCCTCAGTATCCCCCTCCCCTCTACCCCCCATCCCCGCCATTTTCTTATGGTGCTGATCAACTGTTTTATTCCGTTTCCCATCTTTCTTCCTGTACAATTATCCAGGCCTTTCTCTTTTTAAATACATGATCCTTAAGACTTGTCTTGGAAGGACAAAAAGCTTTCCACGTGTTACAAAAATTGAGGATCTGGTAGTACTGGAGGCAACTAGGAGCACTATTTTGACCGACTCATTTAGCTTGGAGCATTCTCAGTCAGTCCTTCCGCTCTGGGGACAGGCCTGTTTCTCCCAGAGCCCGAAATAGTTCAAAGAGGCCTCATGTTAGACATTTGTAGGCATATGAATGGGAAACACCATATAAACAGTGGAAAAAAACATCTTTTCAAGTTGTTGGATTTTCTCCTTCATGATCTTAAAAAAAGCAACTAGAAATCTTCCATTTAATAAACACAAGCACATGTATATACAATAGTAATTGGAATGTAATGTTTGTAATGTTTTTCAAAAACAATACTTCAAGCCAGAGTTTACCTCAGATATACTGAGGACTGCCACTCAGTCTATAAATTACCTCAAGTGTGGCTTATTTTCTCAGTCCTTAACAAACAAAAACGTTTGCTAAGCTCAAACACTGACATCACGTGAAGATGCTAGTCTTTACACACACTTATAAAAGTAGAATATAAGGAGTATGATACACTAGTACAAAGTTTTACAAATTAATACAAGTAAAATATATAAATTACAATGAAATAAAGGAAGATTTTGGTCCTGTCTTGGGGTGGTTCTTTTAACAGTCATATTGCTGTAAAGAAAATGAAATATGCATTAGGTATGATCAGGCTAAACGAACAATGGTGACATTTCAGTCTTTTAAATTCCTGTTTTAAGCAAACATAACTGAGCTCCACTTCAGCAGAGCTTTGACCAACAATATTGAGAGCTTAGACAATGCTCACACAATGTTTCCTAAACAAACCAGACAGACCCGTTGTCCTCTCTGAGTAAAAGCTGCAGAAAGGGACCATGGAAACTAGCTTACCAATGCTAGGTTGGCTTTGAATGTGTTTGGGGTAGGCTTTTAATCTTAGGGATTTGAGAGATAATGCCATGAGAGTTTCATGCAGGTGTGGGCTCAGTGTGGGTAACCTTTCCAATTAAATGCTACTGAGTTACACACTTGACTCATCTACATTAAAAACCTTGAAAGTCACTTTTGTCTTATAAACAAAGGTAACAGATCTGCACTGCAAGGTTTGGGAAGAAGCCATCCCTACTGTGACTCAGATGCTAAACCCAATGGGACTATTTGCTCTCCGCCAGAGGAGAGCGTCACTCTGCTAAACCACTACAACTCTGGTCATTGACATACGCGTATTATGTCCATCCCCAAAATGCATGAGTGCTGAAATCCAGTTGGGCCTCACCTAATTTAAACTCTGCCTTGTATGAAGTTCAAGGCTAAAGAGAGGTTACATTATAGTAA
>NW_017732286.1:444285-456581 GCF_001890085.2 Hipposideros armiger | reverse complement strand
CAGGTGCTGTGCAAATAAAGGATCCAGGATTTGAAGCCTGTTACTTCCTGACTAGGCGATTTTAGACATATTGCTTAATTTCTGAGTCATAGATTCATCTGAAATATGGGTTTAGCACAGTGAACACCTAGTACAATGAATGCTGGCTATTATTTGTGACTACTAGATGGGAACATGAGAGATGCAAGAAGAGAACATTTCTTGTGTGTCTGCAGCCAGACCAATGGTAGTGAAAGGGCAGTGAGTTAGCTCCCAGATGGGGCACTTTGTCTATGGGTGGCTTTTTCCTATGTTCACAAAGCCAACTAGGAAGAACCATGATAACTCCATGACTGGGACATTCAAGGAAACTTAGTATTAAGAGCAAAAGTGAATGCTGTAAACGCTTTGCCACCAAGACAATGTGGGAATAAATGTTGGTAGGCTGAGCAATGTTTGGTTTTGATTTTTCTCTGTGGTGAGAACAATAATGCATTATGGTAATTGCATACACAAGGGCCAGGCTACAACATCTTCACACAGGTTCTTACCTGATGGTGAGTACAGCAATAGCCACATATGCCTCCAAGCACTCCGTTTATTACTTGAATAAGACACAAGATGAATTCAATCCCACCAAGTGCCAGGAGGATGGAAAACAGAGAGACATTCCATTCTACAACGTGCCTGGGTTCAATGCACTGGGACCATGTGGACGTATCCAGAAGGTATCTATGAATAAAGAGAGAAACTTCTGACATATGATGGCACCTAATGGGATGTCTCATAAGATACTTTTTGTGTGGTGTTTTTTGTTCAGAAAAAAAAAAAGAATGAATTAATTTCATGTCCTATATCAAAATTTTCCAATCCAAGTCGTTCCGAAAAACAAGAACTTAGCCCAGATCTTGTAATGCTACACATAAATTTCAACAAAGCGTGTTGAACACTCAGTGTGAGTTAGACATCAAGCCAGAACTACGGATACAATAATGAAAGTGGCATGGGCTCTGTCTTGAAAAAGCACAGCTTAAGGGAAGAGACAATAAGCAATCTCAAAGCAACAAGTACACTAATCAGGTAAACCAAGTGTTGAAAGGGCCACAGAGGAAGGAAACCTAACCTAGGCCAGGGAGAATACCTACTTTTGTATCTTTTCCAGAAGTCTGAGTGAGCTCCACGAAGGTAGGAACCAGACCTTTTATCATTGTATGTCCAGCCCCTAGACCAGTATCTGGCACATAGTAGGTACTCAACACATTTTAAAAGTAATTGAACGATACATAGCAATCCAAAGTCACTTTGTGAAATGACTTAAAAGATTTTCTAAATACCTGGACAGTCTTACAGTCTGAAAAATTCTCTCATTCCTCTTCTAGAATTTCAGCCTTGGCTACATCATAGAGTATTTGAATGCTTAATAAAATAGTATTTAATCATGTAGGAAAATCTAGAATTGACTAAATTCCATAAAGAGGTGTGGTATAATTCTTCCCTTATCACTTCTTCCTACCACAACAGAACAAAGGGGCTGGGAATCAGCAAAAATAACTTTGGAATGGTTCATTAAGCAAATCAGAAATTCAATTTGTTGGTTACAAAATATTCTGTTCTTCTGGCCCTGTCTTTCTGCATGTTACTGGAACAAAACTTTGTAATTTCAGGATGCAATATAAAAGAATTCTCAGGCCCCATTCAGCTATTGAATAATTATCAGTAGGTTGTGACCATTAGTTATTTCCCATATCGCAATCCCTGGGCAGGTTGAAATGAGGAGTGTATAATCAAACAGCCAGAGAAAACATTTAGTGATACTGACCAATCCTTACATCCAGATGCATTAGTGATGACCTTTTTAAGAGATGGGTTTATGCAGTGGTTTCATATGTCTGTGTACACGACTAACCAATTTCTACTAGTAATTCAGTATGTAGTGAACAAAAATAATCACAGTTTTGAACAATAAAATTTCAAACTCCTGGAAGTGCTAATTTTCCTTCGGAGGCTACCATTGGGCTGTATTCATTGTAAGTTAATAGAACATATTAATAGCTAACAGCAGGGCTTTCTCATCAATCCTCCTGATATCTACCATTGGTTTTATTTTTACATATGAAGTAACTGAAATGTAGAGAGCTCAGTTCACTTTTTCCTGGTTCCTCAGAGACATTTAGTCTTAACGCAAAGCTGGGATCAAACTCAGGTTTATCTAATTCCATACTTGACCTTATGACCACATGATGTGCTCTACAATTCATTCTTCATAATATAAGGGCAATTAAAAATTTACTATTCATATTATGTTTACTCATGAATCTCATAACTAAACCTAAAAAAGTTCAAAGAAGGATGTTATTCACTTGTTATTATGTACATAAGTTTCTATCAGCTATTTCTGTTCTTTTCTCAACAACAGATAAGAAATAAGTATCAACATAAAACAATGGAACATTTTAAATTATTGTGATGCTAAAGTTGTGGTAAGATCTGACTTATATAGCACTGGGTGCTTTATAAAGGGTGCATTGTACATAGTTATTATGTTATATGTTGAATGAGTGTGTGTGTGTGTGTGTGTGTGTGTGTGTGTGTGTGGTATGATTTCCCTAGGCTTTGATTAAATTCAGTTACCATCCATATAAGGGTTCTGTAATATTTTCTTATAAAATAAAATCAGCCAATTGTTCTGAAATAGTATACATACCATATATGAGCACAAACTCTACAGCCAAGCTGCTTGGGTTTAAATCCTGACTGCATGTTATAGTGATGTGACTTTGGATAAGTTACTTCATCTCTCTGTGCCTTTGTTCCCTCATCTTTAAAATGGGAGCAATAGTGGAAGTCACCTCACAGGGTTATCATCATGAGGACGGAATCAGTGTATCCATTAAAAAGTCTTTAGAGCTTCTCCAGGTCCAGCCAGAGCATCAATCCTCAGACACCCATGGCTTAAGCTGTGCCTACTGCACCAGTGGCAAATAAATCGGGCTGAGTGGATGGATGAATGGATGACTGGCACCATTTTTAGTTTGATGGGTCTGCCACTATACACAAGTGGTGGATAAGAATGTGGTCTGTTAGGGAACAATTACTCACTGTCCCTCGGTGCTGGCAAAGGTATAGTTCCACTGGTTGGAGATATCAAGACAGAGTGGTCCTTCCACTAAGCCCAAGGCTGCCACAATGACGCAGTAGCCAGATCCTGCAATTCCAATGAGAGCAGCCAGTACAGAGGAAAACATCTAGGGAAAGGAGAAACGCCGGAAGTGAGCCACAGTGTCACGGTGACATCATGAAGCCATTTTCACCACCAGAGGGGAGGACCTACCACGCATCTCTTGCCGCAGTTTTCATGGCCGCAGCAGCCACAGCAGTCGCCTTGCTCTAGCCCAATGAACACAAATGCTGGCAGAAATATCTGGTTAGAAAACAAGCAAATTAAAGTCATTGTCTTTCCCCAAGTCTATAAAGGTCAGGTTAAGCATCCTTGGTAAAATATATGTTTCTTTATACGGTGTTGACTGGCTTTCGGTTAGGTTGATCAATTATCTCAAACAATGTAAAGCTATGAAGAGAAAAAAACCTCTAAATGTAATATCCGTGTGTTTTTGTCTAATGTGTCGAAGCATTCTTTAGGTGAGGGTGTAGTATGGGAAGGCTAAAATAATAACCTATGAATGTGTTTATTCCACACAAGTTTCTAACTGTGGTACTCTGGCTGCAAACACTGTTGTGGAACTATTAAACCTTGTCTTTAAATCTGATTTGTCTTTTATTGTAAAACATAGAAAATACCAACAGTCTTTAATAGAATAACTGAAACTTTTTGTAAATGGGAGAGGTGAAAGCTCTGTATAATAAAAGTGAACTGCTTCTTTGACGATACGATTGTATGGTTTTAGCTTCATAATAAAGCTCTTAAAATAAGTATGAAATACTTTGAGTTTTAGATGGAAGGAAGCTTAAACAAGTACGATATCAGATTAATGACAAATGATTACACTAATATGATAGTAATGCTTAAATTCAAAACAGATTTACCAAACCATAATTATTGTATCAAGGTTTAAATATTTTAATATCCTTTATTTGACTAAGAAAACTATTTTGTGCAGTATTAGCAATTCTATAAAACTTCTCTTTAAAATTCTCAATCCCAGCATGTTAAACTCGCAAACTCAAGTTTGTCCACATTCTTTCCAGGCTGTGGTTAAAGCTAATATTTTCAACTCCAAAGTTGGCAAATTTCTCATTTCAATTAAAAACAAGTCTTGGAAAAAACAACTTTCCACTATTAGTTTCAGACACTGAGCTGCTGCTAACTGTAGGATTTTCCCTAGACACCACACCCCATAATTACATGAAGGGGAAAACTTATAGTTCTTTCTAAAGAGCAATGCACTCACAATTCATTATTTTTTTCTGTTGCAGATGCCTGAGAATAAACAGAAGAGATTTTGAGTCCAAAAAACTCTGTTGATTTAGACAGAGAACCAGCCGACTCCTCCCAGTTCCCCAGAGAGCAAATGTTAAATGACTGCCGGCTCCAGGACAAGAAACTCTAGTCTTTCAAATCTGATTTAAAAGCTAGTATCTGTTTCTAGTTGTAAAGTAAGAGAGTTTAGCAAAAAAGTGGTTCACTTTTAGTTGAAAGAGGATTTTGTAAAACAATATCTAATAAAATCAATACACTATACCTATCTCAATTTGTACATAATCTGCTTTCAAAAGAAGAACAAACAAATATCACTGGATTTGGAAATATGCATTATAAAAAGCTTTCCATGAAAACATCACATTCAACAGGAGAGAATTTTTTCAAGGTTGTAATAATTTTGAATAACTTACCAGCAAGCCCCCACCTACGATGCCAGAAAAGAACCACACCAACCAGCTGAGATGGTTGTCAGAGGCATATTTTGTTTCCCCATTGGGGAAGTAAAGCAAAATATTAGCTACGATGCAGAGGATGGCAAGCCACACCAAAGCATGTCCGATGCATCGTGCACATTTGCCGTAGCACATGGTGGCAGGGAGCCTGGGAGTTTATTTTTGCCCCCTTCACTCTGCAGCTCAGTGATGGTCCAAATCAGATTAGGGTGTGCTCATCTGCGCAGAAAGCAAAAGCAATTTTCAGCCCATTCCTGCAACCTTTTAAATACTCTGAGTTCTTAGTCACCCGGCTGGATGAGGTATTTTGATTTCATTGGTCCGGATTGCAGGCTCCTGATGGGGTGCGGGGAGGTAGGGGGAATGTCCCGCCCTTCAAATGAAATCCTTAGGACAAGTGAAACCAGGGGCAGGACATGAGAAACAGCCTCAGTCATAGGCAAGGGAAAAAATGATTAATCCTCAACAAGGAATTCACTGTGCAACCCGTTTACAGGATAAGGAATCAACAGGAAAGTCTAATACAACTTACCAGTAACTGCTAAATGTCCAGTGTGGCTTTTCTGCTTGAGGCTTTGAAAGCCAGAGGGCTGGGCTTCTGCTCCATGCCGCTCCGCTGTCTGGACAGCTTTCAGTTGGAGGGCTCTGTGTTCGCTTCCACCACCTCTGTACTGATTTAATTTGAGGCCTGGGGCCAGTTTCCTGAGCTCTGAGCTCGTTTCCTGGTCTGTGAAAGGCAAGGTGTCTGAGACGTCACTCACAGATTTGAGGAGGCTGTTGAGAAATTACAGAGCAAATTTCTCTCCTCCGCCTACAGTAGGCTCTGCAGGACTGAGCCTACTGTCCAGCCTTCCTGGACATCTGCCTCGAAAACAAACCTGGCACCAAAACAAAGGTGGCATTAGTCAACAAAAAGGGCTCAGGCACCTTTTTATTCCTGAGTATTGCTGTCAGGCAAAGTGTTGCCAGGGAGGGCCAAGGGAAGTCTCAAGTATAGGGGAAGGATAGAAAGAAGAGAAAGAAGGGGGGAAAAAAAAGAAAAAAAGAACAGAAGAGAAAGGGACTTGGCAAGCAGAGTGGGAGAACAAGCTTGGGAGAACCTGGAATGACTGAGAGAGTCACAAGTCATTGATCAGGGCCAGGGTGAACCATGGTCGACCCAGCCAGATCCTGTTGCAGGTTTGCACATCAAAGCACAGAAAGGGTGTTAGACCAGCTTTCTTACGTGGTGATCTTGTAGAGGGAGAGGTCAGATTCTGAATCAGGTTAGCCCCTAAATAACAGGTTGCACCAGCCAGCTGGGTGGGGAAGGACAGGGTGACCAGGTAAGGCAGGACCAGAGGGGCCTCGTCACAGGACAGAATAGCGAGGACAGAAAAGAGGCCAAAGGACAAGATGAGGAGTTGTTAGTTCAGAAGAGGAAGAGGGGCCAGGGCTCGTGAATCCAGAAGCTCAGGCTGAGGCAAGAGTCTGAAGAATTTGGGCCAAAAGTAGAGGGCAGGACACATACTAAGTGTGAGGAGCCAGCTGTGGGATCCAGGCTGGGCTGAGGAAATAGACGATGGAAAACTGAGTGGAGGCAGGGAAGCCTGGAACTGCCTGCCTGCTGAGGTGTAGGGAGGCAGATCCTCACAGGTGCATCATTCCACCACCACCAGGCACCCAACGACAGGGCACCTGTGCCCTCTGTCCTGGCTGTAAGTCCTCCTGAAGGCAGGATTCCACAGGTGTCAGGGTCCGGGGTGGCAGTACAGGTGAGTGACTGGGTCCTTTGTTGAGACATGGTCATTGGAACCCTCCATTCTGCAGATCTATCCCACCTGGGGCCAAAATGGAGGGAGCGATCCTTTGATGACTTTGCCCTCAAATGCTTGATTCCGTTTCTCCTTCTCTCCTCCACCCCTACAGTCAGCAGGACAGGGAGAAGGAAGTGAGGGGCGTGGAAAGAGGAAAGTCTGGAGCAAACAGCCCATCTCTGCTGCCTCCGGCTGTGTGGATCAGGCAAGTCACTTCCATTCCTGGAACTGTTTCCTACGCTGTCACAGACAAGGGCAGGACTAGATCAGTGGTTCTTAAGTTGTTGAAAGTCTTGTGATGACACAGACCCTCTCCCCAGAAAATGAAATGCACATATATGCAAACACACAGACTTTTTATTCCATTTCTGGAGGTTCATGAACTCCCTGAAGCCCATCGGTGGATTCTTTTCCACATTTCTCAAGGTGTGGCCTGCCCGGAGACCACTAGCATCACAGATGTAGGTTCCTGGTCCCATCCTCAACATAATGAATGGGAATTCCTGGGAGTGGGGCCCACTCATCTGCATTGTTTACTGATACGCCAAATGAGCCTATGTTTGCTCAGGTTTGGGGATCACTGGCCTGGTCCACACCCAGGTAAGTATCGTTTGTATCAAATGTTCTCTGAGGCCACTCTCATCTCCATCGGCTCCTTAGCTCTAACCGGAAGTGCTGTATGTGCACAAATTGCGGGGGACACATTGCAGTTCAGTGTAAGTCACTTTCAGGCTTGAGCCTGAATTCTTATAGTATGGAGTCCTTCCCCTCAGCCCACCCTTTTGCTATTCTGTATGGTGCCTCTGCTTCTACCCCTCAACTGGTCACCTAAAGCAGGGTCTTTTCAGGTCTGGGCTCCTGGTTTAAGACCAGCTATGGTTTTCTAGGCAATTTCTTTAGCCGCTTAACTCTGGTCTTAGACTTCGCCCAACGGATGACCCTGGCCTTTCTCCTGGCTGTGAAATCTGTTCCCTGGCAAGAGCTGCCATCTCCATGGCCACTCTCTGTGTTTCATTCCACAATGCAACCCTCACTCCTGGCCCTTCCCCCACCTCTGCCTCCCTGGATGTTTGGTTGGGGCAAGTTGTAAACCACAGTGTACTTCAGTTTCTGTCATTTATTCATTCACCAATATTTAAGGAGCTCCTACTATATTTTCTAAAGCATGAAGCATCTGGGGATACAAACAAAACAAACAAAAATCCCTTACCTTAAGGATAGTCCGTTCTATCAGAAGGCGAGAGACAAGTAAAAAAAATAATATTAAATAAATAAAATCCATTGTGTGTTAGATGGTGCAGGAAAGGGAAATAGGCAAGGGAGGGAGAAGGCTACAGAAACAGGCTAATAATAGAACCTAGATCACAAAGTTGTGATGTGTGAAGTGAGTCAATGTATGTAAAGCGTGAAGCATCCAGCACTTAGCAATCACTCAATAAATTATTACTTACTATTTTCCGGGTAGGGTGTCTCTATTCCATTTATGATTATATCTACTTCTCTGGAATTCCATTGCTCCAGTATACATTGGATCTCTTTATTATCTTTTGTGACAAGATGTTAAGCACTGGAGTTCCCACAGTTGTATTAAAAGCTCACTTTTATCTCACTCATTCCCTCTGAATCAGCCTCCATCCATGACTTCCTTGGAAAGAGTGGTTTTGACTTCATTCCAGAACTGCAAGTCCCTGACACTGGACACTGGCTCCAAATGCCTTTTTTGGGGGATGCTGTCCCACTGCCAGAAAGATCCAGTTCTTCTTCACTACCCTGGTCCACCCACTCAGCTTTGCTCCCTTGGCTGAACTTGTCACTTTTTCCGTTAAACCTTCCATCATACCGTGCCTGCCTCCCAAACCTGCTGATTTCTTCCACTTGTCCTCAAACACATCCCCATCAAGCACCAACCAGACCACGATGCACTAACGTGTGTCCTCATCAGCAGCCCCAATGCTGCTGAGGTCCCAGAGAGCAGGTTATCGTCCAGGGCAGAACAGCTAGCGCAGTGTCAGGCGTTTACTGGCTCTCAATAAATATTTGCTAAATTTTGTTCAAATAAATTGGGGAGTTGAGTATGTTCACTTCTAAGGTTACTTGCTTTTAAGCAAAGCCAAAATGTCTTAAGAAAAGTTAGGCAAAATTGGCATTCAAATTAGTAAAATTTCAGTTTTACCTATCATTTACATGAGCAGCTGGTATGGTGGTTCTTACGGTTAGCTTTCCTACCATTGGATGTGCAGAATGTGACTTCAAGAAAAATTCCAGGAGAAACTTGTTTTTATAATAATGAGTGCCATGTAAGTATAGGTTTTAATGGTGGGAGAAGCCTCAATAGAGTAAATGGTTCAGCCTCTACCCTGTTACAGAATCTTTATGGCCATTCTACAATTAAACCCACAGGGTTAAAAACTCTTCCCAACATCGGCTAGCTAGTGAAAAGTGGGAATGAGTTACCTTTAAGAACTAATATTAGTCTCTGATTGTATGTGGTTGTGGGATTCTAAGAGGAGGATTTGAACTCAGACCTCCAACCTCCTTGTTGCTTTCTTCTACATGTATTTTGCCTTCTTTCCTGGGAAAGCACCAGTTTCTCACTCATTTGAATATGAAAAACATAATGATTTCCACATAATAACCATACTCATTAGAGCTTTTTTGATTGTACGTAACAGAAGCCAGTTGCAGCTATGTTCGCCAAAGGGGCCTTAATCATGAACACCAAAGGTAGAGATGCAGATGGGACGATGGGACTCACAGATGAGGGGAACTAGAACATCTCCTCGCTCTCCATCTCGCATCTTTGACTGTTCTATTCATAACCTCATGCTTCTTAATGCAGACTCATTTTTTTCTCTTTCACAATCTACATGGAAGAATATGGCTACTGACAATTCCCAAGTTTACATTTTTCTCTATTCAAGAGACCCATCCCAACCCCAGATTCTGTGGGAAGGGAGTTGCATTGAACAAGGCTGGGACATGTGGGGGCTGAATAAACCTGGCTGCCAGGAGCCATCTCTGCAACCATGTTGATGGAGGAGGAGCAGTCATTCTCAAGAAAAGGTGAGTGCAGGACCAGGTGAGGAAGCCAGGTGCTGTCCTTTACTTTAAACTATAATCATGGTGTACAACCATAGTAAGAGGGAGGCAGAAGGAGGAGCTGTGGTAAGATCGCAGCTCAATTTGTTCTTGGGTTAAAAATAAGTTTCTTGGACCAAGATTAAACCAGAGTTGATCTTTACCCTCATTCCCTTACTCCCTGGTTACCTCATCCCCATCTTGCAGTGGTCATCTTACCCCTCATCAAGCCAGGAACTCTCCCAGGCCTCATTGCCATTGGCAGCTCCTAGGACTCCTGTTCCACAGCCTGAAGCTCACAGTGTGGGTCTGGCTTTTCTTCTCAAGGAGCTGGCTGCTCGGAAGGGCTAGCCTGCCCTTTTGTGGGATGGGTGAGTTGAAGGCTTCGAGAGCATGCCTGGGACAACTGACACACAAACACTTTAAAGGAGAAAGACTCCTGTGTTTGGGTCTGAGTATCGTTTCCTTGGGTTTTCTTTTTCTTTCTTTCTTTCTTTCTTTCTTTCTTTCTTTCTTTCTTTCTTTCTNTCTCTCTCTCTCTCTCTCTCTCTCTCTCTCTCTCTCTCTCTCTCTCTCTCTCTCCTCTCTCTCTCTTTCTTTCTCTCTTTCTTTTTAACTGAGCCATCCTGCCACCTGTTGGCAGCTCAGCGGGCCTGAAATAGAACTGGTGACCCTGTTGAGCGAGCTCTTAACCAACTGAGCCACTCAGCCGGCCCTCCTCGGGTTTTCTAATAGAGCCTGGCATGTGAGATGTAGAGGGCTTCAAAGACCATCTACATCTCAGCCAAGAATAGCCTGTGGGTTTCTAAAACCATATGCACCGATTCAGCCCGAGGAGAGCTGCGACTCTGAAGGTGGGGACAGGAACTTGCATTTTAAGAAAGCTCCCCACATGCCTTTATACACAGCCAGAGTTGAAATTCTCCTGATGTAGGTGGTCCAACTTTCTAGTTTTGTAACTGAGGCCACCAAGGTCTGGAGCAGTTAATTTCAGTTCAGAAGAAAAGCCACAGATTGATTTAAAACAAAAATAAACCCTAAGCAATTGAAACTGATTAATTAATCTGTGTATTTTGAACCTGGTCAACCAGATGATTCTCTCTTTGTGGTTCTCATTTACTTCTCCACCTCCCAGCTGCCTGTGGGGAGGGTGACAAAAACTGTTATCCAGTTTCTGCATGTTTAAGGGAAAGACGGCAGGACAATTACATAGTATGCAGCATAGACATGTGCCAATCCCCCAAATGTTGAAGTTAGACTTTATAGCTCTCCCGTGTGGAGCTGTTTCCAGGTGAGGAAACTGAGGCTTCTATGGGGTAAGTATGCTGGCTAACGTCACAAGGCCAATGAGTGACATACTCTGGATTCCTCCCACTCAGGTCTTGCTGAGTCAGACCCTCATTCTCTTTATGTCACATGTAGGCTTGCTTATAATATTTCATAACACCCTCTCCAATTAAAACAAAATGAAACAAAAACAAAAAAACATTGACCAGATTTAAAGACTTTTTATTTGGCATTTCTGAATAACAATTCCAAGACATGAATCATTCGGGTTCTGCTTTAACTAGATAAATGATTTTAAAGTTAACCTGGTATTTTCAAATGAGAGGACTTTCCACCAGTATGGGTTGAATGGTCAGAACTCTGGCAGACAGCACAGTACTAAGGCCAATATTAAGACCACAATACTAAGACCATAGCCAGGATTCAATGAATTTGGTTTTATTGTAGCAAAATAAAACTGTCAACAATCTAGATATGAACAGTTTTTAACAAGTAATTTACTTTTTCCTAGATTCAGTATAGGAGAGAAATAATAAAGCCAATTTTCATTTTTTTTACCCTGGTCTAATGTGGAAAAGGATCCCCCACCTGGCTTTCGATCTCACATAAAAAATATGCTTGCCTTTTTTTCAGGAAGGTTGGGGTGAAACTCTCCCCCTCTTATTCTCATGCCGTTTAAAATTCAGCCCAGTGGGGCTTCTATCAGTTGGGAATTGAAGATCACACAAGGATGAGAAGTGAGTGCAGTTGCCTCTCCGAGCAAATTTTTAGACAGCACTTTCCAGGGATCCCTGGTGACAGAGGAGTTTTTGTTTGTTTGTTTGTTTTTATTAATTGAGTTATGAATAAAAAATCTTCTGCTGTACATTTTTTTAGTCATTTGTAGTACTTCAGCACTCTCAGAGACTTAGATTAATGCCTAAGTGGCACTGGGGGGGGGGCGGCTGGTTAGCTGAGGTGGTTAGAGTGCAGTGCTCTTAACACCAAGGTTGCTGGTTCGATCCCCACATGGGCCAAGGAGCTGCGCCCTCCACACTAGATTGAAACAACTACTTGATTTTGAGCTGATGGGTCCTGGAATAACACACTGTTCCCCAACAAAAGTTTTTCTTTAAAAAAAGCGGCAATGGGAGCTTTCTCCAAGTAGTCATTCCAAGTTGGTGAGCTAATACTCTACCTAGACCTCATGGTCTTACCACTTGTAGTCAGACAGGTTTTTGTGGCTGTCAGTCAAAGTCCAAAATGGCAAATTTCCCACTGATA
>NW_017732286.1:420373-442970 GCF_001890085.2 Hipposideros armiger | reverse complement strand
TTTTTTTTTTAATGAAGAAGAAAGAGCATGAACATAAATGAGTGAAGAGCATTTTTTTCCCCCTAGGATCACATATGTGAGGTTTCACAGGGTTATCTTCTAGCTTGTTACAATACGCTAAAGACAATTCAAAAATTATTGTAGGGAACTTTTAAAGAAAATATTCCCACAAAAGGATGAAGATCTCTGACAAATTCACTTTTTATTTATTTCTGAAAAGTATCTAGATCAGGGTTTTCCCCTCAGTGTATTCTTCTGTCAGAGCTTCTGATCAACATGAGACTCATTCATTCAATAAATATTTACTGAGCAATTACTGTGTGTCAGGCATGTGTGGATGGAAAAGGGGCCACTTGTTAAACCTGTCAAGCTCAGGAGACAAAAAATAACCACATAGGATGGAGTGAAAATAAAAATTCCTAACTAAGGTGGGCCATGGCAGGAAGTCATATCCTTGGCCTGTAGCTTCCTTGACAAAGGTTAATTTTTACCTTAAGCGAGCCTGTCTGTCGTCTTTTTGCATCTAAGATAACATGCCCTTGGAATGTCAGAGTAATCGCTTTCCAGACCCCCCAGGGTCTGGAATACCAGAGCAGGAATCTACAAAATACCTCATTGTTATCTTGTTCCCCAAAATACTATCTCTATGTGCTATAAAATGCTATTAACTATCCTTTACCCACCAGTGTAAAAGAAGTGTGTCTCTCCATTTTACTTTTTATCCAACCCTGGAGATTTCCCCGCTTTGCTTTCTCCCACTCCCTCTTTTGATTGTAATGTATAAAATAAATTACAAAACAGCCATTTTCCAGAGCAGTTTCTCAATCCGCTGAGATTTTGCTTTCTGGCAATTGTCATCAGTTTGGCTCACATAAACTCTTATAAGCTTTCTCTTAGGCTGGATGTTTTTTTGTCAGCACATGAGTCTGAAAACTTGACGTGTAAATCTTACTACATTCTCACAACCACCTTTTGAGGCAGGCACTTCTAAAACAACCATCACACAGGTGCTTAAATTATAAATGACTATCCCAAGGCCTCACAGCCGTCCATGGTGGCCAGGATTTGATTTCAGGCAGTCTGGACCCAGAGCCTACCTTCTTCACCATTACACTATATTGCCTCCAGCCGAGGGGTCAGAGGAGAGCAAGTGTTGCCACAGTGTCAATACTATTATAAGTAAAATACACAGGCTTTGGTTTCTAAATGTCATTCTCCAAAAAAAGGAACCAAGACTCTTTGGAGAAATGGCTGATTCTCTAGTACTGGAGTAAGGAAAATACAAGATAATTCTGGAATATCGTGCGCCAGTCATCTGTGTTCTTTTAGTTGATGGTCAGTCAAGTGTGGCCACAAAAGGCAACACAGGAGAAGCTTGGGAAAGCAAAATGTATTATAGTCACAGTCCTAGAAGCAGAGGCATAACATGCCAAGCAGGATCACATGGAAAAGACACCAGGGTGTCAGGAGGCATAGGGGCAGGAGGGAGGGTAGAGCCTAGGCCACCTTTACTGGAGTTTCAGGGAAAGGAAAGGAAAGGCAAGGTAGGTAATTTAGGATTGGCTAATTTGCATAATTTCAGAGCGCTCTAAACTATAAGGATGGTCCCTAGTCACCTGACACCTGGCCCTGTGATGATTAAGACAGGAATATTGCATCCTGGGGGCATGAGCCAGATGGAGGAGGTCTGGCTCTGGATCAGTTCGTTTGCATATCAAAAGCCTGCTCCTTGCTGGGCCTTCACTTGCTCAAAATCTGGCTAGCCCTGGCAGTCTTGCCCTAGCCAGAAAGGTTTTTAAGATATATGTCAAAACATCATACTTACAGAAAATAAAAAAATATAAGCAATACAGCCAGAAAATCAGGAAGTGCTTAGGGAATGATTGATCCATGTGAAAGGGACACAGGCGCCAGCTTTAAAGGACTTTCACAGGCCAATCTGGACCAACGTGAGCATTAGTAATGGGTTACACTCATGGCAGCCCAGCTCCAGGTCAAGCAGTTGTTCACAAGCTTAGCTGTATGTAGAGGGTGCAGCTCACTGGCCCATGTGGGAATCGACGAACTGGCAGCCCTGTTGTTCAGAGCTCGCACTCTTACCAACTGAGCTATCTGGCCTCCCCCAGTAGCTTGTTGAATAAATAGGAATTCAAAAGTTCATAGAGCTATTAATTAAAATTTGATGGAAATGTAGTACTGACATTGCCTCAAAGTGCGTATCTCCCTACAAATTCTTACCATTTACAAAGGGGAAAAGAGTAACTGGAGAAGACTGGTGGACACCACCTCAATTGAGTGATCCAAGTTAACATTACCAGTAGTGAGATGGTGGATATTGTGAACCACCTGAGAGGATGTGAGGAGGACATAACATCACTGTGGTCGACTTGGACGTGGCCCCCCATCATCCCACCTGCTGTCCTTGAATAACCGCTTCATCATGAGTGTGCGCAGGACCTGTGACTTCCCTCGAAGCAACCGATTATGGCAAAAGGGATGATTTTACATCACATAAGTCTCCATCTTACTAGCAGACTTAGTCTAGAGTCTTGCTCTCCTTGCTGACTTGGAAGAAGCATGAGTTTTAAATACAACTGCAAGAAAATAAGTCCTGCCAATACCTGAATGAGTTTGGAAGCAGTTCCTTCCCTGGTAGAGCCATGAGATGAGAACTCTGCCCTTGATGGCTCCGTGACTACAGCCTCAAAGAGCACTCAGCGACACTGTGCCCAAAGTCCTGACCCATAGACACTGTGAGATAATAAATGTGTGTTGTTTTAAGCTGCTAAATTTGTGGTAATTTATAGTGCAGTGTAGAAAATGAATAGTCACTTCTACAGCATTCATGCTAAAGGTACCAAATAGTCAAGGTGATGAAAGTCTTCAAATAGTCAAGGTGATGAAAGTAAGGAAAGACTGAAGAAATAGGCTTTACTGAAGGAGTCTCAGGACACATCACAACTAAATGCAAGGTAAGGTCTTCGATTGGATCCTGGACCAGAGGGGAAAACATTGCTATTAAGGACATTATTGGAACAATTGGTAAAATTTGACTGTGGACTGTGGATTAGATACTAGCATTGTATAAATACTGTATTTCTTGATTTTAATCATTGTATAGTGGTTATATGAGAAAATGATAAAGTGAATATGGCAAAATGTTAATAACTGTTGAATCTAGCTAAAGGGTATGTCCAGTTTCCCACTTTGTTTTAGAACCACAGCCTGCCCCACAAAAAGTCCTGAAGATTCTATCATTTCAACCCCCTACTCAGTCCAAACCCCCAGTAAAAAGTTTCTAAGACTTTCTTGGCTCTTGCCTTTCCTTGTACATTCGACATTTTTTCTTCCAGAAGTAAAATGTAGCCTATTTTAATGCAAAGCAAACTCACACCAGTCTTGTCTCCACTTTTTTCCTCACAAACCAAGTGGGCTCTGGCGGAATTATTCTCAATGGGCAGTGAAAGAAAGAACAAGAATATTCACAAGTTAAGCATTTGTTGTCTCTGATATTATTTGTTCACGTTTTCATAATATATTTATTTTAAAATGAAGACTTACTTATCGAATGCGATAGGTTTTTAGCTTTGTTATTGACAAATCGAGCCTGGTTACTACTATTTGTAAGAGGACATAAATACATATTATGGGATTGATCAATGAAATATTTTTTTCTTCCCAAAATTCCTCTCATGAATTTTCTACTGTTTTCAAAATGAAGCCATTTCGGTACAATACCTTGATGACCATGCTTGTCATGGTCATCATATGCCTTTGGCAATATAGTATACATTTATATTACCAAAGTAAAATATTTTGAGGGAAACATTAATGCTGATTCTGAGTGACAATGCTAGTGCTGTGGGCCAACTGAGTAGCCCCCGCACCTGCTGAAAAGCTTTTAAGTTTTCTTTCCTATAAAAATGTTAAGTATAGAAATGTTAAGTCTCCTCCCTAGTTCCTTAGTTTCTTAGCTCTTGACTTTGATTACTCTTCTAACCAGTTTGTGAATCCTAGACTAAAGATCCCCCAGCTTCTTGATTGCTTTGTAAATCAGTTTCTGAATCTTAAACAATAAAATTCTCCTATTCCTGCTTCAGATTACTTGAAAGCCTGTGACTTCCTAATATCCCCCAGGCCAGGAAGCCTAATGATTCTTTCCAAATCCATTCTGGGCCCAGACAACTGATGCCACCTGAGTGACAGGCTGAATGGCCACAGGTTTCATGAGAGCTAACAGATTTATTAATTAAAATCTATTTTTCCTTATTCAGGGGCCTTGGGGATACAGATGGTATCCCAACAAGATTGCCAGTCACAACCAAAGAAGCCAACACGGTCTTCCAGGCGGAGCTCGAGACCCCTTCCTCTCATCTGAGATCAGATAGAGCAAGAGTTCCGTGAATCCCCCAATAGGCAGGGACAGCTCTACGCCCCTGCCCAGCAGGAAGCAGATACAGAATAAGAGACCTCCTGTCCCTCAGCTTTCCATAGAGATTTTATGGGGATCACCTCTCTCAAGGGGAAAACAAGGCAGGCAGTTAGAGGCAGGCATTGGGTCTCTGCATTCCTGCAAGTCCCACAGAGTGCAACTGCCCAGGGGACCTCCCCTCTCCACTCAAAACTCCCCTTTGTATTGTAATTATCTACCCCTGCGGGAAAACAAATGGGCACAAAATACCCAACTAGATCAGACCAATCACTCGCACCTGCGCAGTACCTCTTGTCAATCACAGGTGCCAATCATGTGGTCCCATGCCCAAAGGGGAACAGCCCATTCTAGAGAAAAAGGGACAAAAACTCCAAGTCTTGGGAAGTCTGCCCCCTTTTTTTTACAGCTTCCCCCTTTTTTTTTGGACCCCCTTGCTCCCTTTTTGAGCCTTTTGAGTGGCCTGCTCCAAACTCTTTGGAATGTAATTTCTCTTCTAATAATGGGACCTTGAGTCATTCTCTATTGCTTGGGCCTACTTCTACTTCTTTAAAGTGTACTATCTCTTCTAATAAACTACTTTTTTACTACTTTGCTCCAGTACCTCATTCAATTCTTTGCTTGAGTTGCCAAAGACCTGGACTTTGCACTGAGAAGGGCCCCCTCTCCAACAACACTAGCATGAGTAATGACTGCCCAAAGTATGCAAGTCACAAATCAATTTTAAGTGTATATAAATCTTTGTTTGGAGCTTTATGATAACAAATGCTGATTCTTCTTGAGATTTGGATCAGCAAAGGGAAGCCTGCTTTATGTTTTTGGAAAATACTTTGTTTAGAAGCAGGCTTGAGGTCCTTTGCACGATAAACAAAACTATAGTAGGCTCTTGCCACAAGTACTTAAACAGATAATTTAAAATTACAACATGACCTTATTATTTTTATGGTGGACTCTGGGAAAATACTTGAGGTCCCAACAGAAACCTCCAGCTTGTTTTTGAGTCAGAAATGTTTTCTTTGGAGTCATCAACAGGATAAAGACAACTGGGACAGCTGCCAAGACTCTGTGCTTTGAGCTTTTTTCCACACTAAAAGCAAAATAGTGGCTGGAACTGTGGGGAGATTCCAGGCTGCCAGTGGGTTGGTAGGGGGAGGGCTTTGGGAAGAGGGAGATAAAACTTCCTGTTACTTATAAAGACCTGTGTGTAACAAGGTGAGTTGTAAAGAAAAGAATAACTGGTGTTTCCAGATTCTTTTCCCACCCCTGACACTCAATACAAAAATTTCCCTGGATTGTGTTCCCCAGAGGAGAGCATGAAGGTTAGGGCTTTGGAGTACAAGCCACACAAGTTACTTAATTGAGGAAAAAGTTGGTTTCCCTCAGGCTGGGAGTGAGGTATGTGCACAGGAACCAGGAATGTTCCTAGAAGGGCTTGGGACGTGGGCTTCCTCTCATGGAAGTGCTTAGCAGGAGGCCCCTCGGAGCTCCACAGGTACTTCCAAACTCAAAGGAGACTCTGGGGCCCTGAGGGTCTCTGTGGCCTGCGTATGGTAGAGGAGTGGACCACCATGAGAGGCACCTCTGGTCTTCCTGGTACACACTGCCTGACCAGTGCCTTAAAAAACTGGAGTCACAGCAGATGGAGTAACTGATAAGGACTCCGCAGGATATGGCATCCTAAATACCAGGAGATTCTTGAATGAACCCCTGGAGGATAAGTGAAAACCCCCGGCAAACATGACTGAATTTGAATTTTCTGCCAGTCATGTGGGTGACAGTACAGACCAATTTCTCTGCTTTAGAGAAATGTAGCATTTATACGCCAGAAAGTGGCAGAGTGACATTCCTACTTGCTACAATGAAAGTATTTCTACACAATCAGGTATAATGCTCACTTTTCCCTGTACTACCACCATTCCCGTGCAAGCATGCACACACACACACACACACACACACACACACACACACACACACACACTTCTATTAAATTCTTGGAAGTGAGACTGCCTGGGATTAACTTGCCTCCTCACCCTTCCTTATACACCCTTCAACCTTCATGTCACCTGTCATATTAGTTTTCTTTTCTTTGTTGGTTTTATTCACCTACACATCCATCAATTGTACAGAAAATCTTGAGGGCCTAACATTTGCTTGTAACTCAAAGACATAATTCTAGTCTCAAGATGTTCATAGTCCAGAACATGATGTTGATTAATGGATCGGAGGGTTTGGGTGTGGGGAAGTGAGAGCGGTTGATGACCCTAGAAGCAAAGGACTTTAGCAGCACAGAGGAGCAGTTAACCCAATCTGGAATGAGAGGTTGCAAGAAAACGGTGGCTTAGATCTTGAGATTGCAGAGAGAACAGGAAGGACATTCTGGAGAGATGAATCAGCCAGGACAAATGCTCAGGGACATGACAAATACTGTTTGCCGCACACACTACAGAGTGTGGCACTTAAGAATATAAGTTGCAAGAGGAGCAATCACACCTTCTGTCTGCCTATTACTCTTTCTAACCATTATGTTCTACATGCTGCCCTTGACAATCATTCGATTAATTTCTCAAAGAGTCTGCCCAGTGTGGATACATAGAAGAAGAAATAGCAAACCAAGCAAGGTCATATCTAGCAGCAAAATAAAAGACTAGGTTATTTTTGTGATGGTTTCATCAGACAAATCATATAGAGGTTCAGAATTCCTCCTGATATACATGAAAAATCAAAATATATTAGTCAAATGTTTAGACCCTTTCATTTCTGTACCTCGGTCAAGAATGATCATATAATGGTTTTCTGAGACTAGCACATACTAGAAGATGTTACTGCAAAAAAGGATCTTCCCTGATGTGAACAGATTTAGCATATAATTTAGTGCTTGTCAACTGAAAATAAAATTACTAAATTATTTCTTGCATAATGTGATTGCCTGTGGTTGAGAGGATACAGAAAGGTTAGCATGGGCATGGTTTTCCACATAAGACAAATGTTGTTTTCAGACTCAATGCAGGATGTCTTCTTCAAGGAAAATTTTGTCCTTGGCTAATTCCTCCCTGCAGACACATATTCTTTCCCTTTCCACTTAACTCTCCATCTTAAACCATCTCTCCCTTTGGGCAGTGTCCCATGGACAATGCTCAGTATGTGTTTAGCAGCTTAACTCATTTTTCAACAACAAAAAAGGAGCATCATTTTCTATGAATGTTTATTGCACATGTGCTGTTTGTCAAGAATTCAATGGACCAAGTAGAGAGATGGAAAAGATGATGAAATTAAGAATTGTTGCCTCAAATTAGTTATTTCCTTTAAAAAAAGATTTAAAAATTTTGGTTTTAGAGACAAATTTAAGATTTTCAGTGAATTTTCCTTTAGAGCAAGTTTTTGCAACTTTTATTTGTACCATGGACCCCTTAGACAGCCTGGTGATACCTATACCCTTTCTCAAAGTAATGTTTTTAAATACACAAAATAAAATACACATGATTACACTTAAAATAGATAATTATATAAAAATATAGTTGGCAGAATGTCTTCAAAATTTTATAACATGTATCTTTATTAACACATTAAATAATAAGATCCAACTGCAAGTTTAAGAGCTGTCATATTCTGAAATAGTGATGAGTGTAAAAGATATTTTCTTTTAAAAAAAAAGATTTTATTGGGGAATTGGGGAGTGAACAGTGTTGGGGAATCGGGGAAGGGGAACAGACAAGTTGCTGTCCTTTTGTTCTTCAGTCTAGTTGTGGAGGACATCACTTCACTGGCCCATGTTGGTATTGTGATTATTGTGCTCTTCCTGCCTGAGGCAGATTGGTCGCCGGCCATTGGACGGCCGCTCATGGCCGCTCACTGCAGCTCACGTAGGCTGCTGGCCACTCACGCTGGCTGCTGGCCACTCATGGTAGCTCACGGTAGCCCACTGCAGCCCCACTGCAGCCTACGCCATCACCGGTGACTCACGGCTGCCCAGCGCCAGGTCAAGCTGTTGTTCACCATCTTAATTATAGAGGGCGCAGCATCACTGGCCCATGTGGGATCCAAACTGGCGCCCCTGCTGCTCAGAGCTCATGCTCCCAAGCCAACTCTTAACCAATGAGCTACTTGGCCAGCCCTGTAAAGGATATTTTCAAGATATATACAACAATTATAATATGATAGAAAAATTACTTTTATCTCTCTTAGAGTCAGACTCACAGGAACAGTAAATAATTACTATGATCTGAAATCTACATTCATAATTGAGGGAAATATTAGAAGTTCAGAGAAATTTTTTAAAAGAAGTTTTTCTTCATCAAGCCCATGGACTGCTGACTTTTATCTCTGGACCCAAGGAAAGAACTTTGTTTTACAGGGGCCTGGGATCAACACATTGACTCCATTTTTACTGTTAATTTAAAGTCACTGTGATGAGACCCATCCCTCCATGAGAAGGCAAGGAGGGAAACCTCCATTCTCAGTTAGGAGATATAAAAAGGAAGAAGAGGTCTGCTATTGTTTTGTCCCTTTAAGATGCTTCACTGTAAACTCATTCCACACTCCTTCCTTCATCCTTTCTAATTTCAGAATTTATTAAAAAAAAAAAAAAAAGCTTTAGTCCAGAGACAGCCCAGAAAAACCAAACAACTATGAGTGTGCGAGAGGACTCTTGAGTCTGCGCTTCATCACCTGCATGATCTTGGTAAGTCCCTTAGCTTTGATCCTTGGCTCACTCACTGTAAGACAGGCACAATAATACCTAGCAGTGTTACAGTGAAGGTTAAAAGCGACAACGTCTCTGAAAATACTTGGTGAGATATGAAGAGCTGTGCAAACACTCTATATAGTTGTAGAGTACTGGGTCTCCTCTGTCTTTTTTTCACTAGTTGATGACAGCAGCACATTAAGGAAAAAGTGCTCCTGTTAGAGACTAGTACAGAGCATGAAAAGTATAGTTTCCTTTGCACCTGGAAGATCTCAGAGCTTCTTTCCCTGCTACTTTGTGGCTGTATAAACCCACCCTACCCCACCAGCCTCGCTGAAAAGAACACAAAAAGTTTCCTAAGGTTGCTTTAAGCAACAACATATTCATCCATCCACCCACAAATATTAATAGTTATGAAAGAATGTTAGAAATGGCTTTGCAGGTGCCAACCAATTGGAATTGCAGAGCCTTCAGGGAATACAATGGTCCATCTGTTGTGAAACAAATATTTAAATCTACAAATATTTGTGGGCATAATTATTAAGTCTCAGTGCACATGTCTTACTCTTCAGCCTATAACCTGACAAACTTCTCTAACACTGAAACCATACCCCATACTATGTGAATGGTTATTATTCTAAGATTTATATATATCTTTAAAAGAAACACACTGAAGTATTTTGGAATGAAATAGTATAAAGTATAGATGAAATGAGATTGGCCACAAAAGAAACCATCAAAAAGTGAAAAGAAATCATAATGAATGGGAGAAGATATTCTCCAATGATACACCTGTTAAGGGGTTAATACTCCAAATTTATAAAGAACCCATGCAACCCAACACCAAAAAAACAAACAATCCAATTAAAAAATGGTCAGAAGAACTGAATAGACTATTTCTCCAAAGGGGACATACAGATGACCCACAGACACATGAAAAGATGTTCAACATCACTAACCATCAAGGAAATGCAAATTAAAACCACAAAGAGATAGCACCTCACATCTGTCAGAATGGCTATCACCAATAAATCAACAAGTGTTGGTGAGGATGTGGAGGAAAGGGAACCCTCATGCACTGTTGGTGGGATTACACATTGGTGCAACCACTATGGAAAACAGTACGGAGGTTCCTCAAAAAATTAAAAATAGAACTACCATATGACCCAGCAATTCCACTCCCGGGTATTTATCCAAAGAATTCCAAAACATATGCATCTCTATGTTCATTGCAGCATTATCTGCAATGATATGAAAGCAATTTAAGTATCCATCTATAGACGATTGCATAAAGAAGAGCTGGTACATTTATATAATGGAATATTACTTGGCCATAAAAAATTATGAAATCTCACCATTTCTGGCAACATGGATGGACCTAGAGGATAATGCTAAGTGAAGTAATTGAGACAGAGAAAGACAAATACCATATTATCTCACTTATACGTGGAATCTAAAGAACAAAACAAACAAACAAACAAACAAAGCAGAAACAGACTCATAGAAACAGAGAACAAACTGATGGTTGCCAGATGGGAGGGGCGTTTGCAGGCTGGGTGAGAAAGGTGAAGGGATTAAGAAGTACAAATTGGCAGTTACTAAGTAGTCATAGGGATGTAAAGTACAGCATAGGGAATATAGCCAATAATATTGTAATAACTATGTATAGTGCCAGATGGGTGCTAGACTAATCAAGGGGATTGCTTTGTAAATTATATAAATGTCTAACCACTATGCTGTATACCTGAAACTAATATAAAATAATGAATGTCAACTGTAATTGAAAAACAAAAATTTTAAAAACACAGTTAGTACCAATGCAACTTTAAAAAAGTATTTTTCCACAAATGTCAGTAACTGGCCATTTGCCAAATACAGAATAAGTGATACAGCAAATAAAAACAGCAAGAAACAAATGAGATTGGTCATTTGTTAATATTTGTTGAAGCTGCCTGACAGGTGCACGGGGTTTTATCATACTATTCTTTCTACCTTTGTATATATTTGAATTTTTCCATCATGAAAATATTTAGAAGCGTTACCTGTCCAAAGGGCAAAACAAAGGTCAAGGATAGTACATGAAGGAAGAAATGTTCCTGGCTAGGAACCCATTCATGTTAAGTAAGTGTAAACAAATTCAAGTGAATTAGTACATAAGAAAATTTAGATTCTTTCTGGTTCATCTGGAGAGATGGGTGCTCTACACCCTAGTTTGTCCTAAAATGTCTTTTACCAATATTGATGCTATTATGTAACAGATGATAACAATAAACATTGCATTAGGCAGAAAAACACATAAAACAGATATACTATTTTGCTCTGTCTGCATCTTTTTCAGCTAGATTGATCTAACTACCAATAAGGATATTTTCCAGTTGTATCTGTTCAAATGTTTCTGGTCTTTTATAGTAGAAGATGAGGATAACAGTTTATTTTCAAAATGCATAGGGGTAATTAACAAGGTGATCAATTTCAGGATCTTATGTCAAAATGTATAGTACACATTTAAAGTAGAATTAAAATTCCTAATGGAACACTATTATTTTTTAATGTTTTAGGGAGTCAGCATATCTTCAATTAAGCATTAAACACACATAGCAGCCTCAGTACTACAAAGATATCTTCTTTTTCTTCCAACTGTCTTAGTCTATTTTTATTCTTTTAGTAAGCTCTTCCAGAGTTAACTACTTCCGTTTGAAGGTGGTGAAATGTCTAAGGAACCCTGTGTGTGCCCTGAGCATGGTCTTTCCTTTCAGTTCACTTCAAATCAGAATTAGGACTTTTGATCCTTGTTTTAAGTATTCCAGCCCCAGAAGTAGTTTTCATCGTGGCAGTTATCTGAAGACAGTCTTATGCTTTTCAGCAATCATCTACAACCAGGCTCTAGCTTCTCCAGGAACACTACACAGGATGGATTTAAATATGTATTAGACTAAGAGACATTCTCTCAAATGAGCTTAAATGTATTTTATTTTTAGACAATCTACATGACATGTTTCTCTTAAAAATAATGCCTCCACTCCGAATAAATCCAGGTCAAACAAACGAAGAGCTCAAGGTGACATAAGTCTCATTTGTTCTCGTCCTGGTACGTGGATGAAAAGCAGCAGCCAGTTAGGATGATGACTGGTAATGGGTCCAAATTGCCAACTGTGATTTTCCATTTCTAAACCATTCTTAAGGTAAATCATATATGGGGCCACACCATCCTCACGGCAGTCCAGCAGAGCAACCATGCCATCTGGATTCAGGCTTTCACCAATAAAGACCTGGTAGTTTTTGAAGTGAGCAAGGATGTGCTTGATTTGTTCTGCAGCCCCTGTCCTAAAGGTTTTCCTCCTTCTGGTCTCTGTTCTTTTCTTTGATTGATTTCATGTCATTTTTGAGTACTTCTTGTACGCTTCTTTGGTGAAGCTGGTTTCCTGCAAATGACGGTTCATGACAATATCAATACCAGTGACTGCTGTGCTTCGGTACCTTTGCCCTCTGGGTCTTCAACGGAGGCATTCCCACCAATGAGCGAGTCATCAATGTCACCCTCTGTCCTCCTGACTGTCCTATCCACCTCCAGGCACAGCCTGTCTGCAATCTCCCAGATCCTGTAGATGTTGGAGAACATCTCATGGCTGAGGAGGTCTCGGTAGACGACCCTGATGGTAGCTGGAAGGAGACGACAGCACTGGCTCACCAGGAGCCTGGAGCTCAGAGGAGCACCCAGCAGCCCGAGCAGTGCTCCGGGGTGGCGGGAGTGGGCAAGCGGGCAGAGAAGCAAGATATCTTTCACCAGCAAGTTACAAATGAATCACAATTTGAGATAGTATATCTTTATGTAAATAATTCACCACTTTATCTTATAGCCAAGCAATGGATCCATTATAAAAAAGGATTATCTCATAAGAACATGAAACTGGTGATTACAGTTTAAGACAACACTGTAAAAGGGCAATGACCCATTTACAGATGATCCTAAAGATGAAATTTGAGGAAGTTTGAAAAATGCTTCTCTGGCACACAATGTGATCTATAGATGATGTGTTATAGAATTGTGCACTTGAAACATGTAATTTTACTAACCATTGTCACCCCCAATACATTTAATTTAAAAAAGAAAGAAAGAGAGATACTCCTCTGGGGGTTGTTCCATTTTTACTTTCTCAGTATCATTAACATCTTATACGAGAGCAAATAGGTATATCACATTTAGGAGTGATTGCTAAAATCGAAAGGAAATGAATTCGTTTCTGTATGTTGTTATTTAAGTTACAAAAAGGAATATTTATTCCTTCTGTCACTTATATAAATATCTCTATGAATATATAGTTACGAATTTCATTCCATCTTTCCATAAAACTGGTCTTAATATTATATTGTTATACCATACAATCAAAACTAAAAAATTAATACTGTGTTAACTCTTCTTTTACTGTTCTGTGTGAAGACACACAACTTTTGATCACAGCAGCAGTGACTTGCTACAGCAAAGACTAACTTAACTCCCTGTGGGATCAGCCCCTCTTCTCTGAGAAGTGGGAAGTCTTTCGTACCACCCAGAGAGCTGATTGGGGACAGAAACCTACAAGCGATTAGACAACCATTCTTCATCCTACTCAGGGTCTTACGGGACAAATAGGATCAAGGGTAGTTGCCCAAGTTTTAACCCCTTTCAGAAAATCTAATGAGCCAGAAAGAAATTACAATTTCTGTATATCAAATGCTGATTTGATTCGGCTGTGATCGCTGTGATCCAGGTTATTACATAAATATGTCCAAAAAAGCAAGTCACTGTTGCCATGATCTAAATATTTTAATTGTGAGTGCATTGTATTCAAGGCTGTATCAGCTTGACTTTTAGAGAGTGACATGTTCCTCAGTGCTAAAAAAGAAGTAAACACTCAAAAGGAACGTGGTAAGTATACTGCTTACTAATAATACCTCCATATGGGGCAGCTGGTTAGCTCAGGTGGTTAGAGCGCAGGCTCATAACCAAGGTTGCTGGTTTGATTCCCACATGGGATAAGGAGCTGCGCCCTCCACAACTAGATTGAAAACAACTACTTGACTTCGAACTGATGGGTCCTGGAAAAACACACTGTTCCCCAATAAAATTTCTTAAAAAATAATAATCATACCTCCATTTATGTACACCTTTATGGCCTTCAAAGTCCTTCAGAATTTATAACCAAAATGTTGATAAAAGGGCTATATGATTGTTACAGTTACTGACCAGAACTGAGCTATATCATTTGAGGCTCAAAACAATGTTATGATATACGCAGGGCACGTGTCATTGTTACTATTTTATAAGTGGGAAAACTAAGACTCAGAAAAGTCAAATGACTTGTCCAGGGTCACAGAAAAAGAGGCAGGCCTAGAAGCATACCTATGTCTCCAGGATCCTGTCACTTTTTCCCTTCTGACATGCCACATTGCTTCAAAGATAGTTCCGAATGATGAATGACTTTAAGTCACTTGTTTTACTTTGGAAAGGGTTTTTCTCCCCAAATCACCAACTGCCTGGCACCAGCCCTCTGCCCAGACTCTAGGAGTCATGATTAACAGGGGGGGAACAGGTGGTAGCTTGACCATCTGCCATGCATAAAGACTAGGACTCTTCCTTTTGGTAAAGGGTTTCCAGGCTCAGATTTGCCAGGCATTCTAAAACAAAGAGAAAAACAAATTTACCTCTGTATCACATGGAAAAATAAACACCAAAGTCAGTATTTTGTTCTCCAGATGAAAGTATCATTCGAAAGATAATTAGTTGTTGTTTTTAGAAAGAGAAAATAAAATTTCAGCTTTGTGTACCAAAACTATGGTCTCATCCATTAAGGATGCTGATGCAAAAGTTCGTAGAAACTATCTAGTGTCTGTAGTTCCTATAGGACTAGGTAATGATTAAATAACTAACTGGTTTTCATCCTACAACTCAATGTTTAGCAAAGTCCAAACAGACTGCTGCCAACATGTTTAAGTCAACATTGATATCTAAAGTAAACACAGGCTGACTAACACACACTGGTACTTTAATGAAAATACATTGTGGAATAGCTCCTAGCTAAGAGAAGTTACTAGGTTTTTTCTCTGGGTAACTGTTGATGAGTCAGAAGAATAATAAACCCCCTAAGCATTTTTTAAATTATTTCATTCGACAAACTTTTTTTTTGAGTACTTACTCTCAAGAACGGTGAAGGGTATGAGATTTTACCCTATGTTCAACTTAACAAGTGAGTTTGTCACAGTTTCATAGAAGCTGGCATAAATAGTGAACCTCCTGAGTTAGAGACTAAAGACTTATTACTTACAGCATAGCCAGTGGCAGTATGTGAGAGGAACTCTGCGTTTAGGGAAACCACTTCTTTTATACTCAACAGTAAACATGCCTGCTTACTTCTGTTGGGGGAGACACTTCCTCACTCTTCTAAGGCAGTTTGCTCTACAAACATCCTTGAACAATAATCCAGATCAAAGGCAGTCAATGCCTCTACTTGGAAGACATGTATAATGTGAGAAATCCAGGGAGAGCTGTCTCTCAACACTTATTCTCTACCAGACACTGTGAGAGATCTAAGGATATGAAGATTAAAAGAAGGAACACGCTCTCTTGTTCCTGATAAATCTAATATTGTTAATAAATTCAACCATGATATTGAACTCTTAAATTCTGTCCATGAAAAACGTGGGAAGTTCAGTTTGCTCACTGCCCATCCTTAACTTGATTCTTACAATCAAGAAAATTGGTGGAGGAGCCACAAGACAGAAATTCTGTCCCTTAGTTCCCAATTTGTTTGAGAGTGAAATGTTCAAGTGATAAGTGCCACCATAATGGAGATAACACATTGCAATTGCATTAGAGGCAATATTGCATCATTTTCAAAGTGCCCAGTATGTGGCAGGAGGATCCAAATGACATAAAGATAAAGGTCATTAACAGGGGAAGTAGATAGCCGTGTTTAAAGACAGAAGTGAAAACTGATAGAAAAATATGAGCGAAACCTCTCTTAATTATACTAATGGGACTTTGCTATAAAAGAAATTAGAGTCAAGCCACACCAAAATTCAGACCAAAATAGTTGGCTCTAGTCAATGAATCAGTGACAAATGACCTTTAAAATATAATTTTGAGGTGAGTTTTTCTATGGGGACTTCAGTATTATCACCAGAATGTATTAGGGGAAGTTTTCAAATTCCACCGAGAATATACAATCTGAGCCTCTGAAAAAGACATGGACGTTTTATCCAAATCATTTCAACTTCAGTTGATCCTTTATAATGACACTTTTCATTAAGATGATCCAAGTCCCTTTAGTCTGACTTTGTTTTTACTTTTTAATTGTAATTCTACCTCCTGGCAGACTTTCCCACAAGTGAGAGAAAATACTGACCTGAGAACATGAATAGTCCAGACCTCTTAATAGCTGTATTTTTTCCCCTCTCCAAATTAGTTAATTGGCAATTAGATTTATCAATCAGGCTTTTGTGAATTTGGTTAGTACAAGCCAGTTTCATCAGAGCCTGATTTTGCCTGAGTAACATGAAAATAGCTAAAGGAGTTTGTGAAAATGCAAGCACACCATCAAAAAACCACTTATGATCATCAGTGGGCTCACCCTGGGCCACCACTGATGAATATACATATTCTGGAAGACTATGAAAGATTCACCAACTGGGTTTTCTCCCTGTGATATCTTTTCAGTGTAAAAATGATTCTATCTGTCCCTTTCCTTTGGCTTTTCCATAAAAGTTAAAATTTAAGAACCTGTTGAAGACCCATCTAGAGCTTTTAGTATATACAACTCCATTTCCTATTACCTATTATTACCTATTAGCCAGTATTATTTTCTTGGTGTACCTATAACAATAGCAATTTCCAAATCATTTAGTATATAGTCATGTCTGTTATTCTTTGATCTATCAGAGATATTTCCTCTAAGACTCTCTTTCCCTCTCTCTCTCTCTCTCTCTCTCTCTCTCTCTCTCTCTCTCTCTCTCTGTGTGTGTGTGTGTGTGTGTGTGTGTGTGTGTGTGTGTGTGTGTAATGTTTCTGAGACATAGTGGAATAATACTGGATAACAAAGTCCTAAATGCCTGGAAACATAATGTGTGTTTAGATTATTTAAATCAATTTAATTATGATGGCATGGTTCTCTCCCAATAAGTTTATTATTTCAAAATATTTGAATCACTTTACACTGAGGAGATTGTAGAAAATGTTTCAGTTTCCAAGTGTCTCAGGCACTTTTCCTACGAGTATTGTCTGTATTGTAGTTTGTGGGTAAAGGGCTGTGAGGAAGTCTTAATATCTCCATATTTAGAAGCATCCAATATTCTGAGGCTCTTGGGAAGAGCAGATTCTAAAAGTCATGAAATTTAACCACTGTAAAAAAAATTATTAAATACTATTTATAATATCTACTTTTGTTTCTGAAGAAGCCACTCTTGGATGCGGAATGCTGGCGTGACTTGAGATTCGGTGAGGAGGGTATGACAGGCTCTGGAGAGACATCTCCATGAGAATCTACCCAGCAAACTCTTGTGCTCACCCACAGGAAGATTTTTAGAGCAAAAGTTCCTTGGATGTGCAAGGAAGAAGGAAGGAAAAATCTACTGGAGCCCAATTAGCTTCTCCGTGCTTTGTTCTTAGGTCCCCATCAGTCAGCAGATGCCTGCCTTTTCCCAGCTGTCAATACCCTGAGTACCAGGAAAAGGTAGATGGCAGACCACTGGGGAACTGAAAAGTCATAATTAGGGAGAGTTGTGGCCATTTTCTTTGGGGGGGGACTAGATATGTGCAAGGAACGAGGGTATCCAGTACCTGCCCCTGAATGGAGTTTCCAAAAGTCACACATTGTAAAAACACATTTTTTAAAACAAAAGCTGCACATCTTAAAAGACTGAATGTCATTAAGGAATTACTTTGATGTTACATTTACAAAAGTTATGATGCAAAAAAGAACACAGGAAGGAGTGTGAAAGCAGGAGCCTGAGACCATGAAGAAAGGCGACACCGTCATGGCTGTAGGATGTTTCCTCCCCCAACTACCAGGATCAGGCCTTGCTTTTCAGCCTGGCCCTCCCCCCAGGTTTGCAACTCCTAAGTTAAATAAGAGAAAATGTGTCTTAATTTGGGTTTCCAGAAGAGACCCAAAACAAGGATTGGGATGCAAGTCATTTATTTGGAGTGCGAAGGGAATACTCAGAGAAGAGGGGAGCAAAGCTAGAAAAGAAAGCACCCTGTGAAAGGTGCATTAGCAAACCAGCCATCACTGTGCATTATTGGAGTTTCATATATCTAATGTAAAATAGAAAAAAAAGTCAGTCAGACTAGCCTTGTGACACAGGGCAAATCTTACAGAGATTTGTGGCCGAGGAATTCTTTCTTTTAAATTAATTGTCATGAGGGATATCTTAACTCGGGTTTCTGTCCCTTTATTTTATTTAGTTATAAGCTATCTAAAACAAGTATGGCACATAGTATAAGCTAAGATGTCAATTCTGATCGAGTGATAGCACACTGTAGAGTTGCGTTGAGAAGGATTCTGAGGGTACATCCATGCTCAGAAACAAAACAAAACATAATGGATTATTGGCATGAAGGCAGAGGAGCAGTACTCATGCTTTGCATCTGCCATCCCTCAACCAGCTGTCATCTGTACCCTGGTTATTCATTTACTGAGGCCCAACAGAACCTCGTTCTGTAATACCCTCATTTACTGTGTGAACTTGAAAACAATAATCTAGATATCTTTCAAACTCTTGCAGCTAGAATATTATGATTAGTTCATAATAAGAGAAACTAAATTAATTAAAATCACAGGACCACTTTTTTTGATGTACAGATTGATAATGTTGAAAAGCATGGGTGAGTTTGTGGGGAAAGAGACCCTCCTATATATTTGGGCAGGTGTACAAACTGTTGCGATCCTTTAGGACAAAAAATGCCAGAGTTTAAGTGCCCATGCCCTTGGACTCACCAGTTCCAGTCTAGGAAACTAAGAGATAGACTCACATGTGCACGTAAATGTACGTTGAGGTATGCTCACTGCAAAAATGTTAATAGTGACAAAGGTTAGAAGCAACCTAAGTACCCACCACTAGGAGATTATAGCACATTCAGACAATGGAACACTAAGCAACTGTAAAGAATAATGAAGGTAGTGTATGTAGTAATACATATGGGAAAATCTTCATGATAAGTCATTAATAAAGGTGTGAAATTATTTAGTATGCTAGCATTTGTGTAAAAAAAAGGAAATACATACACACAAATACACAAGTATATTTGTTCATGCAAATTATATATTTAAATATGAGAAAGTGTTAACAGAGATTGCCTCTGGGGAAGAAAATTGAAGGGCAGGGAGATATGAGTGGGAGGGATACTCACGCTCTCCTACTCATCTTTCCTCTTGTGCTTTTTCAATTTTTAAAACCATGGTATTGTATATTTTTCAATGAAGAAAATGAACTGTTTGCTAATTCTAATTGTTCCCTATCCTATTTCTGTTTCTTCATTAATCTTAATGAGAAAGAAAGATGGAAGGGAGGGAGGCAAGGAGGGAGGGAGGAAGGATCCCTCCTATTCCCACCACTCAAAAGAAATTATCGTTAATATTTTGGGGTAATATTTTGGTATATTGATATTATGGTCCAGTCTTTCCCTCTGCCTTTTTCAGTTAAAAATATGGTATCACGTTGCACATATGCTTATATCTCCTGTTTTTGTCACTTAATATGTTACAGTTTGTCATGTTACTAAATATTTTTCTACAACATGTTGTTTAATGCTGTATTGTACTCCAGAGCATGGGTATGCTGCAATGTATCCAATTAATCCCTTAATGTTGGATATTTAGAGTTATTGTCGAGAGTTTAAAACAGAACTATAATAATGAGACTGGTGTTTGTGTGTGACTTGAGGCTCTGGTTTCTTTCCCTAATAGTCACACCTTATTCATAGACAATTAACACAGTCCTCTCTACTTTCTCACAGCTGTAGTACCTCCCTTAGCCAAAATCATACATGGAATATTTTATTTATAAAAATGCCTATTGTTACCAATGAGTAACTGAAAAAATGCAGTACATTAAAAATATTTCACAAATTATTTGCTCATGGTTGTGGCATCAATTGGAACTAAAAGATTTAGCATGCTTTAAAACCAAATTGAAAGGATTATTTTCTTAAGTGTTAAAATATGAGCGGATGTTCATTTTATTTAACAGAAGATATAAGACAAAGTAAATTTGTCCAGAAACCAGAACATTTGCAGAGCAGAAAGGCAGGGAGAAATGTAGCATGTTTATTAAATAATGCAAACAAAGTTATCAATGGTATGTAGCTTAGAAAACAACATAATAAGCTCTTGCATTTAACCAAACCATTTCAACTCTATGTTCAAAAATCACAAACCCATACAAGGCCAGGTTTATAAAGGTACAAAGCTGAAAGGAAGTTCATAGGCTTACATTCACAGTTTCCCACAGTATCTAAACCCTAAGTGCTTGGAGAAGTAGGATATCTACACTGCCATATCAGCAAGTGGGACTTGAGCAGCTGCGACCCTGCCCTTTTGCTTACAGACTAGGAGGGGTCTGGGAAGTGTTTCTGTAGTGAGCAGAATGATGCCCTTGGTGCTAACCTGCTAAATCAATAACAAAAAATCATTATGAAAATAAAACTTATTTTTTAGGAATTTGATACTGTAATCAATATTTTCACATATATTAAATTTGATCTGACTGTACATCTTTTGATATGTATTTTGCAACTTAAACACAATGTTAATACCTGGTTTTCATTTATTCAACAAATATTTATTTAGTGCTTGGTGTCACACACCCTTTTCAGCTCTGGGGATCTAAAGATGAAAAGGGCATGGGTCTTAGATTCTCATGGTACTTCAATAAAACAAATAAGTCAACAAACAAACTAACTGCAACAAAAAGCAATAAGTTCTATGAAAGAAACAAATATGGGATGAGACTGAGAAAAAAGAAGGGAGACCTCTTCTAGGTAGGCAGCCAGGGAGGACCTCTCTAAGGGGGTGAAGGTTAAGCTCATCCCCAGGAAGAAATGAAGCTAAGCTTGAGAGCGTGGGAGGGAGAACATTCCAAACAGAGGGAGCGGCCTCCAAGGCTTCTGGAGATACTTTAGACGTGGCTTATCCGAATTGCCTAAAGCAGGCAAGCATGGCAGAAATGGTGATTGATGTAAGAGAAGTGGAATAAAATGAGGCTGAAGAGATATGGGGAAGGGAGGGGTCTTACACAGGCCTTATGGTCCAGGTAGAAACCAAGACTCTTTTTAGACTGTGAGGCTAAGCATACATTTGTAACATGCTTTACTAAACATCCTGTTCCAGAAGTTATATAAACTCAAGAGTCAGTGAATTGTTTTATTTTAAGAATAAAGACACAAGAGCGTTTTTTTATTTATTTTTATTTATTTTTTATTTTTTTATTTTTTAACTTTTTTTCTTTTTTCTTTTTTATTGTTAGTTTCAGGTGTACAGAACAATGCAATAGTTATCCTTTTCACCCTTTGCACAGAAACAACCCCCCCCTCTATTGCCCTCCCACCCCCGATATCATACTTATTTATTACAATTCCATTGACTCCATTCCCACACTCTACTCCACGTCCCGTGACTATATGTATATATAATTATAGTTGACATACATTATTATTCAACATCAGCTTCAGAAATACAGTGCGGTGGGTCAGGTCTCTACACCGACTACGAGTGGTCTCCTTAACAAGACATGAGTCCATCTGGCCCCTTAAAAAATATTTACAACATTATTGATTATATTCCCCAGACTGTCTTTTCTACCACTGAGGCCATATTGTAGTTAACAATTTGTATTGTCTCATCCCTTCCCCTTCTCCTTTATCCCCAACCCCTCCCCACTAGCAACCCTCAGTTTTTCCTCTGTGTCTCTGAGACAATTTCTGTTTACATTTCTCATTTATTCAGTTTTTTAGAATCCACGTATAAGTGAGATCATATGCTAAGTGAAATAAGTCAGTCAGAGAAAGAGGGTTTACTTAATGATAACTCAGGAAGATGACAGTCATGAGCCAAATCCAACTACAAAAATTTGATCAGTGCTAGGGATTTTATATCTCATTTTGCTCGAAAGAGTCCCAGTTTATATCCATATTCTCAGCATCCTTTAGTATAGTGCTTGTCCCGGATAATTCATGTTTTAATGAAGTGTTTTTGTTAGTAGTAGTTGCATGAAAACAAGCTGAATGGATTGGGGAGAAAACCACTTTATACTCTCAGCTTCTGCCATGCTCTCATTGAACAGTGTATGAAATGCTTGTGCAATGTTGGTTATCATTTTAACATATGGTAAAATCTGAAAGAAATCAGCAATAACAGTAACCCACTCTGTAACCCATTTTTCTTTTCCCATCTCTTTCCAGAAGCAATGCAAGTAATAGCTCCTTTTCAGGGCTCTCACTGATAAAATAAATTGTA
>NW_017732286.1:406237-419598 GCF_001890085.2 Hipposideros armiger | reverse complement strand
CCACTCTGTAACCCATTTTTCTTTTCCCATCTCTTTCCAGAAGCAATGCAAGTAATAGCTCCTTTTCAGGGCTCTCACTGATAAAATAAATTGTATCCCCATCCCCATCCCCTATCCCCATCTCTCCCACCTCAGCTAGGCCTGTTGTCTTTCCTGAGAATGTATCACTAATACTGGAGGCTTAGGACCCTCTCTTCAACCTTGGCTAGATAGACCCCTTCTCTTCCCTGAGAATGTATCACTAATAAACCCTGCTTGCATATTAATCAGCTGGCTGACCTTTGATTCTTCACTGCGTCAGCAAGAAGAACCAAGACTCCCATAACAAATCCATGACTATTTATTTTATTGTTTGACTAAGTTTTCTTTTTAAATTAATTTACAATAAACCCTTTCAATAACAATAACATCAAGGAAAGGAAAGCATGAGTTTAATGAAAAGTATAGACTTTCCATTTCTCAAGTTAATCATGAAAGTGAAACTTGCACAAAATGTATACATTTACCATCTGCTACTGGACCCATAGTGATAGTACTTGAAAATGAAGAGATACAAATCTGCTGAAAAATCATCAGAGTCTATATCAAAGTTAATAGTTAATTTAAGAAGACTGGGATTCAATACAACAGGTGCAGCTTCAGAAGATACATTTATACCCCCTTTTGAAGCATGACTTTTCATTTAAAACAAAAGGCCCTTTTCCTATTTTAATTTTGTTATTTTTTTAATTCCAAGTTTTCTCATGTACATCTACTTGTAAAGTGATAGCTAATAATGTTTTGACTCATTAGCATAAGAACTTGTCCAACAATTAAATGATGCCAATTTTATATCAATATCATCAACAATTGCAATATAAATCCCAATAACTAACAAGTTGAAACTTCTCATCCAATTTTTCATGGAATCAAAAGGAGCTTATTTTGTTGAAAATGAGACATCTGAAATTATTGTAAATGCTACTGTAAATTCAGTCACAGGACCTAACACTAGGATTAAATTATTTGTTTTTGCCTCCATAATATATTTACAAATCTTGGTGGTGTACAGAATTGTGGAAAAAACAATGCTTTTATTAAATTCAAGCTATGGAGCATGAATGTACTGGAATCAATTGCCATGCACATGGTTCATAATTGTGTTGAAACTAACTTTGGTATTCTTCCAATTGAAATAAAAGCTACGTTGTCAAAATTTACAGATACACAGTTAAAATAACTGAACTACATGATTTTCATGGTGACACTGATGTTGAAGCAAGAAAATGCTCATTATGGTAGTATGTAAGTTTACTTTTTGCTGTTGTAGACGAAAAAGGGGCCACATACTAAACCTTACAAGCTCAGAGGAAACCAGCATAGCTGGCCTTACAAACTCAGAGACTGAAAGTAACCACAAAAGGATGGTCTGAACATAAAAACCCCTAACTAAAAGTGGGTCATGGCTGGTAGTCACATCCTTGGCTTGTAGCTTCCTTGACAAAGGTTGATCTTTATCTTAAGTGAGCCTATCTATTGTTGTTTTTCATCTACAATAACATGCCCTTGGAATATTAGAGTAATCCCTTTTTCCAACCCCTCCGGGCACAACCTGCCACACCAGGGCAGGAGACTACAGAATCCCTCAATGTTGTTCTTGTTTCCTGATTGCCACCTCTATGTGCTGTAAAATGCTATTAACTATCTTGTGCCCACCAATGTAAAAGAAATATCTGTCTGTCCAATTTACTTTTTATCTAACCCCAGAGATTTCTCCACTTGGCTGTCTCCCACCCCATTAATCTACCACCAATGGATTTCATGTAACCGTCCTCATTTGATTCTAATATATAAAATAAATTGAAAAACAGCCATTTTCTGAAGCATTTTCTCAATCTGTTGCGATTTTGCTTGCCAGCAATTGTCATCAGTTTAGCTTAAATAAACTCTTATAAATTTTCTCTTAGGCTATTCGTTTTTTCATCGACACTGTCCAACATTTATTAGATTTTATAAACATTTAAGTCTTTGAAGAACAAATTTCTAACTCAACGTAACTGTCCTATAATGACATTGAACATTTTTCATAAATGCGTCATTTAAATTTTGGTTCTATTTTGTTCAAAATCAGTTGGAAATCTTTAATCAAAGAATGAATGGAGCACCCCAAAATTTCAGCTTTTACATTTTAGTGAACTGTAATTATTTAAAAAAAAAGCTTGCAAACAAGAAAATATTGAAATTAAGCCATACAAAAGCAAGGGAGGAGCTGAACAAAATAAACAATGAAAGTTTAAAATGGTTTACAAGATTTAATTTTAAAATTCTGTAACTGTTTTGAACCATTTTGACTTACATGAAGGAATATTTGATAAACTTCTTATTTTTTATTGCATAAATTTGTATTTTATACCAGAATAAAATAAAATTCAAAAGGCCTGTTTTGTTTTGTTTTTTTGCAGCATCTTGTATTGGTTAAAACACTCAAAAGAACCTAAAGAATTTTTTGAATTTTGCCTTTAAAAAAATATTTGTCAAAGGTGCAAAATTGATATTCAAAGGAGACAAAAAAGACAGTACCTGTGAAAATATTTGGATTTAAATATTTGTACATTTTAATGTAAAAAAAAAATAAAATTAGAACTGAAACTCTCTTCCAATTTGCTCTGAGCTTACCAGGTATTATGCAGACTTAAACTTTTTTCTTTTATTAAATATACTCAAAAGTTGAAGATATTCTTTTATTTATTTGTTTTTCAATTACAGTTGACATTCAATATTACTTTATATGAGTTTCAGGTGTACAGCATAGTGGTTACACATTTATATAATTTATGCAGTAATCTCCCTGATTAGTCTAGTACCCACCTGGCACTATACATAATTATTACCATATTATTGAATATATTCCCTGTGCTGTGCTTTACATCCCCATGTACCTTACAACCACCAATTTGTACTTCTTAACCCCTTCACCTTTTTCTCCCAGCCCCCGCAACCACCCTCCCATCTGGTAACCATCAGTTTGTTCTCTGTATCTATGAGTCTGTTTCTGTTTTGTTTGTTTTTTTTGTTGTTTATTTTATCCTTTAGATTTCACATATGCATAAGCCTTAGCATTTTTAACTTTTCAATTTAGAATTTTACTATCTATAGAAAAAAAGGTGCTAACAACTTCAAATTAATTAACCATAAAATGCAAATTTGAAGGTGTTTCAGGTAATTTTATGAAAAATTAAAACTAAAAGACCTTATTGAAAATACAGCCTTCAGAAAAAAATACCTATAATGTAGTATTAGAGATAGATTACATCTAAGGAACTTACTAAAGTATGTTATTATATGCCAAGGAATTATTCTTATGTTATTTTTTCATTGAAATAATTCCTATAAAGAAGTTTTTTAAAATTTTACTTCAATGTATATGGACATGCTATTTTTTTAATTTTGGAAGCAATTTTATTTTTGAAAACAGTTTTTTTATAGTCTTACCTTATAAATTCAATAGTATTATAAAACTAATTTGTCATTCAACTACAGTTTTTAAACTGTATGGTTTTCACTATTTTTAACAATTTCTTTTATTGTTAAAAATGTCTTGGTCTGCATGATAAATTAATTACAGTGTCACCCTAGTTAGGGCAGTGTCTCCTTGTAGGAATAAGTCTAAGGCACAGGCCTGAAATTTCTGGGTGCTGAGCCAGCTGGGAGCCTCTCCATGTATGTCAGGCCTCAGGAGGACAAATGCTTTGAGGTCTTCTGCATTTAAAAGATCTCCTGACCATAGGTTCTCTTGGTACATGGCTCTATCACAAGAGGAGCTTCAGAAACATTGATCAACCTTTGTCTCTCCAAGGCTGGACTCTCAGTCTGCAGCAGATGTTGGTTACATCCCCCAGAGTCCTCATTAATTAAAGGGTACGTAATGAGCAGATCTGCCCTTCTGGTGTTGAGTCTCCCATGGATGGTAAGGAGAATGGAGAAAGCAAGCCAATGAAAGACAGGAAAGAATCCCACGGAAACGGTGCTTTGAAAACATTGGCAAAAAAGAAAAAAAGTGTTTTGAAAGAAAGAGCTTGAGGGCAAAATATAAGAAAACAGTTAATTGTGGGAGTTGGCTTCGATCCTTGCTGAAAGTTTCTAAGCTAAGTTTAAAACCAGTTAAGGATAGTAAGGGAAACACAATTTCCTTCATAAACCATTTGATTTACTCAAAAGCCTTGCTCTACAAAACACGTTTAACTCCAATGTTTTCTCAACCACAAAAATCCAAAATTCTCCTTTCACAGAGTGGAATGTCCTGCTCCACCCTGAAATAGCAGAGTTCAAAGGTTCTTAGCAATTTCCATTTCTCACAGTTTCTATCTCTCAGAAGTGGAAACTCTAGGATAGATGAGTTATGATTCCTGTCAAGGAAAACAAAAATTAGCTAAAATTCAAGGAAGGTAGCTAAATCAGATATAAATCCTATTTTAAAAGGGAAGGAAAAATCAAATACACCCATCATCATGTCACTTCTACAAAATTATTCCAGTTTCCTTTGGGATAGAACGTCTGAGACATTCCTTTTCCAGGCTCTCAAAAATATAGCCCAACCAACTTCTCCATCTTTATGTTCTTCTAACTCTTAATCATGAACTTTCACTCTTGTCATCTGGCCTCCTCACTGCTCCTCAAACACTCATGCCCTATTTTTCTTTCCCCAACTGGAAGCCCTCTACTCCTTTAATCTATCTAACGATTACCCTTCTTCAAGTATCACCTCCAATCTCTCTTCCACCATAAAGTCTTCTGGGCCTGATCCAGCTCACAGTGATTTTTCATTATATATCAAATCACTTCACCTCTGTTCATCCTCATTTTTTATCTGCAAATGATAACGTCATCGACTTTTTAGTGTGGTTTGTGAGGACTGAATAAGATGATATACACACTTGTCACTAACTATCAAGCAATATTTGCCATTGCATTGGGGAAAAGAGTGATATTATGGAAGGACAGAGCAGTGTTGTGGAGAGAGTCCTTTGGATCTGCCAGCATTGAGTTCCAACTTAATTAAGTCCCTGAACTTGTAAAATGGGAATAATAATTTCTCTCTCATAGAGTGTGGTAAACACCAATGAAGAGAATGTAGGTAAGCTCCTCCTGGCCCTGGTACACTCTGCTTGATTTTTTCCCTCCTTATTGCCTAAGAGATAATTCATTCATTCACTTATATTCAGAAGGATAAATGATCAGTGGATTAAATGATTAATCCAAGCTCAAAAGCGAATAATGGTGAAACCTGTGACAGCTTCTAGATTGCTCTCTGGGTCATTGTTAAGCTCTTATTTCCAAGCTAGATGATAAGAGTGTTAAGACCAATTCATGTCTTAAAATTTTATTTTTGTATCTGTCACAGTGCAAGTCACCTAGCAGGTGTTCAGTAAATGTGTGATATGTTTACATGAGTGTATTCACTTTCTATAACTTAGTGAGGAGAAAGAAAAAAGCCACAGCCATAGAAAAGCAAATATATGGATAACTAAAATACATGTGGTAAAATTAAGTTCTATTCTAAACCATTACTATGCCTCTACATTATAGTTAAATAATAGGTAAATAAATGATGCTACATCCATGTTCTATAATATAATGCAGGCATGGCACTGATATGAATAGAGCTTTAGTATAAGTAGGGGGGAAACAAAGTGAAAAATAGTGTGTACATTACAGTATCATTTGTATAAAGAATGGGGGAGGGGGAGAATATATGATATTATCTGAATATATTATATATATGTCTCTGCATATATGTACACACAGAGACTATATATAATATATAATATGTAATATATATATATATACATATATATTGTTTATAGACCATCTCTTCAAGGAAACTCAGCAACTGGTAATGGAGGTTGCCTCAGAGAAGGAGAACCATATGGCTTGTGGGGTACAGGTAGGAGGGAGACTTTTATTGTATACCTTTTTGAATTACCTTATGGAATTTTAATGCTTTATTTTTCATCAGCATCTCTATTTCACTATCTTATTTTTCTTTGGTTTTTGCTTTGGCCCGCTATGTGGTCTAGACAAAAACTCATCTTGTAAACATGATATTCCTTACAGTTGTGTGTGTTGTTGTTTTTGTTTTTTTAATAAGGATTAATTTCAAAGACCCCAAATGTTTTTATGCAATGGTGTGCTAGTAAATGTTTAACACCCATCTGTCTAAGTATAGTTTCACCATGAATATTGGTTGATATTTTTATGTTCACAAGTAATGAAAGTAAAATAATAAAGATATATATATATATATATATATATATATTAAAGATATTGGGTTGTCGGAAAAGTCATGATGCATTTTTGCAACGAAAAACAAAAAAAATACATCATGACTTTTACAACAACCCAATATATATCTTTGTTCATCAATGAAGTGAGCAACTTATTTGCTAAATTGTATAATAGTTTTCAAATGCTGGAAGTATAATTTATCAATTTCTATGCTAGTCACAATGTATTGTAATAGCTACAGATATGACACATTTTAAAAGTTAATCTGCATAATTACCATTTTCTCCACCACATTAAGTCTGGACTATTAACAATATAATAAATCAAATGCTGTTTCATAGCTTTTGCCAAGTTTATGATATAAATTCTCCCACCAAGGCTGATTTAAAACATTACATCACGGGGTGACCGGTTAGCTCAGTTGGTTAGAACGTGGTGCTGATAACACTAAGGTTGCCGGTTCGATCCCTGCATAAGGCACTGTGAGCTGGACCCTCCTTAAAAGAGTCAACTAGGGGCCAGCTGAGTGGCTCAGTTGGTTAAGAATGCTAGCTCTGAGCAACAGGGTTGCCGGTTCGATTCCCACCTGGGCCAGTGAGTTGTGCCTGAGCTGAGCTGCCAACAGGTGGCAGGATGGCTCAGCTGGTGAGAGCACATGCTTCTAACAACAAGGTTGCTGGTTGGACTCCCGCATCAGATAGTGGGCTATGCCCACCAGCAACTAAGGTTGAACACTATGAGCTGAGTGGCCGCGAGATGCCGACGGGCTGCTGGATGGCGACTAGACTTGGGAGCTGAGCTAGCTGTGCCTTCCACAGCTAAGACTGAAAAACAACAACTTGGCTGTTCTGCTGCCACAATTCCCCAACTGTTCCCCTTCCCCAATTCCCCAATAAAATCTTAAAAGAGTAAAAAAATAACAAAACAAAAGAGTCAACTATGTCATTGTAGCATGAAAGCAATGTGTAAGCAATGACTATGGCTGTTCCCAAATACAATTTTTAAAAAGAAGAAAAAACATAAACATTATATCACTAAATGTAGAATTGGGAAAAACGTGGCAATACATCACTATGTAGTATTTCCACCATACAGATACAATAGATGTAAATAACCTTAAAAGCCTAAATAATAGTATACTGTAGTAAAATAATTAAGAAGTAATGAGTTTTTAGTAATGATATGTTTAATTGAAAGTTTATATTATTTAATTTTTATAGCAACTATGTTTAACTTCTAAAGATTTAACAATCAGCTCTTACGAGTCTGAACAAGTCAGCTTCAGCACAGTGGTGCTCTTATGGAAAGAGAAGGTCACCTTAGGTTGATAGAACATCCTGAATACTTCCCTATGATAGAAGCATGTTAAGAATGCATTTTGATAAAAGGGTATCAGCATTTAGCCAATAAAGAAAGACCTGCTGACTTTACCCTAAATAAAGAGAAATGCTTAATTTTCGTCAATCACAATTCAAATCTCAACACCAAGCAGTTAAAAAGAGAGAGAGAAAGGTACCCTGATGTCCCTTTCAGGTCAAACATTCTCACAATTTAAGGTTCTGTGCTCCAACTACGGTCTATGTACCTTCAACAAGGCAGCTGGCCTCTCTAAGTCTCCATTTCTTCATCTGTAAAATGGGGGGAAAGAATGGGGGAAAGATGATTGTGAGGAAATGAAAAACCACCAGTAGTTTATCAGAAACAAGCCAATGTGCATCAGCAGATGAACAGATAACCACATTGTGGTTTACCATATGGTGGGATACTATTCAACAACAAGAGGGATGAGCTCTTGATATACACAACATGGGTAAATCTCAAAATCATAGTGCTGAGTTACAGAAGCCAGATAAAACAGTGTGTATACCATGTGAATCACTTTTATAAAATTCTAGAACATGCAAGCCTATCTATGGTGACAGAAAGCAGATCAGTGGTTGTCTGGAGTGGGATGTAAGGAAGGGATGAGAAGGAGGAACTATAACACAGGAGGCTTTGGGGGGCAATGGAAATGTGTGTCTTCTTCTTCTTTTTCTTTTTAAGCTGAGCCATCCTGCCACCTGTTGGCAGCTCAGCGGCTGCTCAGCTTGGGCCGGGAATCGAACTGCTGTTGCTCAGAGCTCAAACTCTTGAGCAAGCTCTTAACCAACTGAGCCACTCGGCCGGCCCTGAAATGTGTATCTTCTTGATTGTAGTGATGGTTTATTCCCTGGGTGTAGACATATGTCAAGGCTTATCACATTGTACACTTTCAATATATGTAGTTTATTGTATGTCAATTGTACTTTAATAAGCTATTAAGTAATAGGAGAGACCAAGAAGCAGTGTTTTGCTCCATGATGCTGAATTCTCGGTGAATCTTGTCATTCAAGAAGATGCTAACAGTTCTGAACCAGTTGTCCTTAGCAATCCTTTCCCACTATGAAGGAAATGCAGTTTTCAAACAGTTTGTGCCCTTCTCGTATCTGTGAGATCAATTCTCATGACAGAGAATCATAAGCGGTCATGTTTCAAACACTCACATACTTATAAGAAGCTTGCAGTATGTGTTCATTGTTTTAATTTTATGGCTCCAAACTCTGTGAACTCCTCCCTTCTCATGACTCTGCCCACCTTTTACAGGAGTTCGGCAGTTACTTGTGCAATCTGCTGTTTGCCTAAGTCACAGACTTACTTTCTGGGAAAGAAAAAACAAAAACTACACATAACCATGTTAAGTGACAAAATTGGCTGGAGTCAGTGTTTCTAAAGATTAAGGACACTAAATTTTATATATGCATAAAATTTTGTATTTTTGAAGTAATATGTTCACATGATACATACAGAGGGTGTACATATATTTTAAGAAAGAAAAAAACTATTAAAATTGTAATATACATACCAATAACAAAAGGTGAATACAAGTCACGTTTGACTTCTGCAATTACAAGAGGTGCTCAAAGTGGTTACCATCAGTGTCCAGACAGTTTTGTGTTTTTTTAAAGATTTTATTGGGGAGTTGGGGGAGGGGAACAGACAAGTTGTTGTCCTTTTGTTCTTCAGTCTAGTTGTGGAGGACATCGCTTCACTGGCCCATGCTGGTATTGTCATTGCACTCTTCCCGGGTGAGGCAGTCACTCACTGGCCATTGGACAGCTGTTCATGGCAGCTCAAGGCAGCTCACGAAAGCTCATGCCCACTGCTGGCCAGCCCCACTGACAGCCAGGCCCACTGCAGCCTACGCCGAGGCCTGCGACCCACAGCAGTCCAGCTCCAAGTCGAGCTGTAGTTCACCATCTTAGCTGTAGAGGGCGCAGCATCACCAGCCCTCATGTGGAATCTGAACTGGGGCCCTGCTGCTAAGAGCTGGCGTCCCAAGCCAACTCCCAACCAACACGCCACTTGACCGGCCCCAGACACTTCTGATATGTGAACTACTGCTTGAGCAATGCTGAGCAAAGTGTCCACTTGTATACATTTTTTGGGCACCCCTGGTATTTAAAAGTACAAAAGGGTATATAATGAAAAGCCTGAGTTCTGCTCCTGCCATTTCTGGCCATTCCATGGTGGTAACCAATGTTTACATTCTTTTTTTGTGTTTACAGATATAAACATATCTTCTTCACTCTCCCCCTCCTCCCTTTTAAAACCCAGCAATCTGTGTTTTAACAAGCCCTCCAGGTGATCCTATCGCACACTGGAGTTTGAGAACTAGTGACCTTACATAATCCATCCCTTTAGGTTTTTCAGTTATAAAAGGTATATATCTTTGTCCAAAATTCCTGAGGCAGGAATTACAGAGCCTGGCTCTGAGCTGGAAAAAAGGGCGGGAGGCCTTGCAGAGTATCTCCTCATGCTACGATTGCTGTTTTCATGTGATTCTGCTTTGCAAGAATCTTTATTAAATCCTTACAAGTATGAGCTGTCTTAAATTCTGTTCTGTGTAGACTTAACTTTGATCCTTTTACAAAACTGTGATAAAATATTATAAAGAGAACCAAAAGGTAAGTATGAATTTTATCAACCTAGTGACAGTTTTTCTGATAAAGGACTTGGATAAAATGATTAGCTACCCATTTAATAACAACATCACAAACAAGGTATGACTGCGATCAAATAAGTTAGTGTTTGCAGGATGAACTTCCAAATATTCAGATACCAAAGGAACTTAGGTGTCGATGGGCATGGGCAAGTAAAAATAAAACAGGGTAGGTCTTTCACCTGTCCACAAGGTGAAGAAGAAATAAGTCTGGGATCCCCATAGCAATTCCTGATGGATGGAGAAGTGTTTCTTCCTATGTAAAAACCTAGCATTAAATGTCTCATGGCACACTGTGGTTGCTTAAAATACAGAAATTAGTAACTGGATTTCTTTAAACTTTATTGGGGAAGAGTGTTTTTTCCAGGACCCATCAGTTTCAAGTCAAGTCAGTGTCCTCCAATCTAGTTGTGGAGGGTGCAGCTCAGCTCCAAGTCCAGTCGTTGTTGCAGGGGGTGCAGCCCACCATCCCATGCGGGAATCCAACTGGCAACCTTGTTGTTCAGAGCACGTGTTCTAACCAACTGAGCCACCCAGCAGCCCCGGTATTGGATTTTGATTGGAGGCTTGATTTGAATTTTTTCAGTGAATTAAATGGTGCTCATTTGAGTTTAAACAATATTTATTCTTCCCTTTCTCAATCTCTTGGCCAGCTCATTTTCAGAATGTAAAAAACGGAACTAGGAGGCAAAATCTGGATCTTTCTGAAGAAACAAAAGTTGCCTCTAAACTACGCTGTCGTTCTGGTGGTTCACGTACAAATGCTGGCTCAGTCTCATCCTTGAAATGTCATCTCACCTTAAATATCTTGTCTCACAGGTCTTCCCAAGAGTTCTAAGTAGTTCATTGCCCATTACTTTCTCTCACTTTCTGCTTGGTTCCAATATTTAACACATTCTTAATTGTTTATTTATACTGTACCCATGCACAATCTGTCCCCTTTCCTGGAAGAGGGGTTTCATGAGAGCAGGGCACATGCTCCAGCACCACACACACTGACACCCAGCTTGGGGCCAGGCACACCTATTGACTGAGACACCTTCAGAGGTAAGCTAAGAGTTCAAATCAATTACCTCTGTACTGACCCTCCTATTTTCGTGCTGGCTCCCCTTTAAAATTAATGAAGACACATACTTGAAATTTCTCCAGGTATGCTCAGCTCAGACTCCTATCAGCTCTGTTTTAGTCTCTTGACTCAATTTCATGGGGTTCCTGGGTGGGTAAATGTGATTACCCCATACTACAATTTCCTCAGAAAAGGAGTAAATACCTAGCTAAACTAGGGTATCTTCATGCCTTCAGTTGTTCAACAAAGATAAAGCTAAAAGATAGTAACTCATTGTCAAACTGAAATAAGCAATTAAGGGGCATCTTTGTGGTATTTAACTAGACTAGAGCCTGAGGATATTTGTCCCTCTCTGCCCCCCCCCCATCTCTCCCGTCTCACAGGACCTCCAGAGAAAGCGTTTGCTTCAAAGCCATCCCTAATTCACCCCCCAACTCTGAAAACTGCAGGTTCCTTTTCTCCACACCACTCAGCCTCAGGTCAGCGCCCCTGGGCTTTGGAGAACTTACCTAGGGCAGAGCTCTTGAAAACAGGGATTTTCACTTTTCAGGTAACAAAACTACAAGTTCATGGTTACACAGAAACATGGTAGTGTGTGGGAAACACAGAAAATGCCAGTCGGGCAAGTATGAACACTGAAACCACTAACTTCCCACAGGAAAAGATAACGAGCATCAACATTCTGGCATCTCTTCCCAGAAAACTTTTATTTTAGGTACTTATTTATCTCTATAAGTACAAAAATAGCAATGATGCATTTTCGAAAGGAAACATCTTTTCATCTGCCACAAACATTTACTTTTTTACAAAACAGGCAAAATTTTTGTTAGAGTAGGAGGAGAGGGATGATTTGTTGATTTATTTATGGCCATAACCCAGCACTTAGAATGGTGCTTGGCTCACTAACTGTTTGAATAAAAGAAAGCAAATGACAACACTCTGTTAAACAAGAAAGCTGCTCTATGTTGAGAATGTCCATTTGCCCATGTATTTCTCTTTCCTTGTCTAACATTTCCCTATGGGCAACCTTGGGCAATTCTTCCAAATAAATTTTTGACTCCCTGTTCAGGGATGTCTTTAAAAGTGCTTTGGAGTCTTTGTGGAGGATATGTCCAGGGTCTTTGGCCAAAGTTTATGGGGTTTAACTGAAAAAGCTAAGTCAATGGTAAGCCCGGATCTTTGTTTATTCAGAAATAAACAAAACTTTTGAATGTTTGGTCTCGTCAGAATACAAAGGAATAAAAAGCTGTCCATTTGAATTCCTAAAAGCTTAGCCTAGCAGAGTTGCTTGAGTGTTGTCTATTTTTAAAATTAAAGTATGTGTATAGTGGGGTGGGGGGTGGGGGTGGAGAACAAAGTGACATCATGTGTCTCCTCCCATCATCTATATAGAATTTCCACCCCAAAATGTTTCCATTTGAATCTAATTGTGAGAAACAATCAGACAAACCCAGGTTGAGGGGAATTCTGGTCAGGAATTGCAGTAGAATTTAGAGATGACATTTTTTTTCTACTGCCTCGTATTTCTGTTGTCTGGATTATGAAAATGAGCTAGCCAGGAAGTACACTCTTTTGCTCAGGAAATTAAACTAATTTGATATAGATCATGGCCAAGTCCCATTTATTATCTAATTACCGGGAACATCTCTCCTTGATTAAACTTTGTTGACCTCATTATCTTAGACCAGAAACCAGGAGAACCCAACTGTCCCTAGAGCAAATGTATTCCTGAGCTAACGAAATATTGGGTTGTCTGAAAAATCATGACGTATTTTGTCTATGTTTTTCAAAGGTCATTTATTTATATAAAGATCAAAGATAATCAATGATATATTGCTCGTTTTGTTCAATAACCTGTTGTTGTCTTTCAGTGAGCTTCATAATTCTTCGTTTATAGAAGGACCTGTCTTTATTTGTGAAAAACTGAACAAGGTGCTGATTTACATCCTCATCTGAATTGAACGTTATACCACGCAAGGAGTTTAGAAGAGAGCAAAACAAGTGGAAGTCTGA
>NW_017732286.1:402307-405277 GCF_001890085.2 Hipposideros armiger | reverse complement strand
AACATAGATGTCAATGGCTCTAGTACTTCCAAAAATGAACTAGTGCCATCTGTCACAAGCATTCGTCATGACTTTTCCGACAACCCAATATAATAAAAACCAGAGTCACATGATACAATCGAAGTGCCTTCTTTTTTACTCCTAATCACCTTGTCTGTCTCAGGCACTCATTATCTGACAAGATTTTGGCATTTTGGAGTTTTTCTCTACTCTCTCTATCAGCACCACTGTGCAAAGTGGTCCTGGCTGTAGAATGAAGGTGATTTCCGCTTAGGAAAGGTTTGAGATGTGGTTTTCTCATGAAGCAAAGGAGGCTCCCACTAGTTCTAAAATACATTTAACATCAGAAGTCTAAGGTGGAGAAAAGAGTAGGAAGAATCCTTCTCTTTAATGCTCTCAGCCTACCATTACCTTGAGAGGGTTCAAAATCTGCCATTGTATGTTAACCCTTAGGAATATTACCAAGAAAGAGAGTTGAGTTCATCAGAGTGTGGTTGGCTGAATTGAACTTAGATTACTTTTATTAGTTCATTAATTCAATCCATTTTTATTGAATTCCTGCTACATTTGGGAATTCTAGAAGATGAAGCTATAAATAGAAGAGTGGAGGTCACTGATGAGGTGGGTAGTCATTACACAGCTAGTATATAATTTATAGTGGGTTACTTAATTGGAATTGAGAAAATCACTGGAAGAGAGAAGTATGTAGTGCTGTGAGAGCATAGAACAGCGGGCCTAAACTAACCTCATCGGGTGAAAATAGAAATGCCTCCCGGAAGAAGCACTATTGACCTGGGATTTGGAGCAGGAGTAGGAGTTGATCTGAAGGAGAGTGGTGGACAAAGGGAGATAGTCTAAGAGAGAAAGTCAAAGTGGTAGGTTGCAGAGTACAATGGGACACCTGACAAGTCAAGGTAAGCAGAGGTCAGATGATACAAGGCTTTGCAGATGGATTCAAGCTTTCGGTTTTAATCCTGACAGCAATGAGATGACCCTGAATGGTTTACACAGGTGAGTGATACTGTAAAATAGTAAACCTGGGGCATTCAGAGATTATCCTTGTGCATAAATCTTTGCCATGCAAATAACTTCATCAAGGTATGTTCTTAAATGGAAAATTATTTAGGTCAAAGGATATGGTTTTTTTTTCACTGTTTTTACTTTTTAGTATGGAAATTTTACACATATAAAAAATGGAGACAATAGCAAAATGAATCTCCATGTAACTATTTCCCAGTTTCAACAGTAATAAATATATAACCAATAACTTTTCATCTGTACACCCATGCAGGCACATCCAATCTCCAATAGATCATTTTGAAGCAAATTCAGGCATCATTATTTTATTTGTAACTATTTCAGTTAACTTATAAAAAAGCTTTTTGTTTTTTACCTTAACTATTAATATAATACCATAATTACATCTAATAATAATAATCATTTTTTAATATGGCTAAATATTCTTATAGGATGGTTTAAAATTTTTTTAAAACTTTGGATACACATTGTTAAACTGCTTTTTGGAAAGTCTAAACAAATTTATATTTTCACCAACCATGTTTAAAACTGACTACTCACTGCATCTTCATCAAAATTATGTATCATTTTTCTTACCTTCACCAATTTAATAAATGAAAAATGGTATTTTGTTGATATTCAGATTTGCATTTTTTATTACCAGTGTGGCTGAACATTTTTTCATAAGCTTATGGATTATTTATATTTCCTCTTTTGTGCATTGTCTGTTCCTGGCCTTTGAACAATCACCAATTGGAATTTTCATGTTTTCCAAGAGATTTGCATGAAATTTGCTAAAGAGATATGGCAAGATTTTTCTCATTTGTTGTTTAGTAGCATCTTAACACTGTCAGGAACCTTAGAATATCATCCAAAGAAACAAAGAGAGAAATCTGAAGTTTAAAACTTTCCCAGAGTCATGCAGTCCTACATCTACCCTGTACTTCAGTACTTTGCATGAATTGCTCCAGCAACATCTCTACCATGAAACTATCTGGATTCTGTTTAAATATTTCTAGTAATAGAAACTTCACTATTTCAGAGGCATCCGCCTTGAAAATGGGCTGTAATTATTGAAAAATGCCTTACATTGACCTGAAGTCTTTACACTGAACTTAGTAACTTCTACCAGGTTCTATACGAACTTACTAAGTATATACTTCTTTTTTTTTATGTTTAAGGAATTTTTAATTTGGAAACCATGTTGTACAAGAAATATTCTTTGCTTAAGCCAAAAGTCTCATAATATAAGAAGCATTTTGTTTATATTTTGTTATACTATAAAGATTAAACTATTTATATTTTTATTAGATTCAGGTGTACAAAACAATATAGTGATAAGACATTTATATACCTCACAAAGTAATAACCACAATAAGTTTATTACCCATCTGACACTGTACAGTTATTACAATATTATTGACTATATCCCTGTGACTTTTTTTAATTATATTACTTGACATTCAATATTATTTTATATTAGTTTCAGGTGTATAACATAGTGATTAGACATTTATATAATTTATGAAGCGATCCTCCTGATTAGTCTAGGACCCATCTGACACTATACATAGTTTCTAAAATATTATTGACGAGCCGTCCGAGTGGCGTGTTGGTTAAGAACTGGCTTGGGATACCAGAGGGCCCCGGTTCGGATCCCACATATGAGGGCCAGTGACACTGACCTCTACAGCTAAGATGGTGAACAATATCTCAACCTGGAGCTGAGCTGCCCGTGAGTCGCTGGTGATGGTGTAGGCTGCAGCCCCTGCTGCAGTGGGCTGCCATAAGCTACCATGGGCTGCCATAAGCTACTGTGGGTGGCCGACAGCCAGCATGAGCGGCCGGCAGCCGTTGTGAGCTGCTAAGAGCTGCCGTGAGTGGCCGTCCAGAAGCCAGCGACTGATCTGCCTTGCCTGGGAAGAGCACAAAGATGGTACCAACTTGGGCCAG
>NW_017732286.1:400118-400882 GCF_001890085.2 Hipposideros armiger | reverse complement strand
AATAACAAGACAAATACATTGTATTGACATATGAATTTATATAATAGTAGGTACATCTACTGAAATCTAATTATATGGATGACCTCCAGCAAGTATTGAAAGCAACTGAGAAAATTTTAAGTGTGACTTCCATATGATGGACAGAATACACTGAAAATGGTATTCTGGGACTTCTAAGCCCAGATCTTAAGAAGACTTGCAGTTTTGACTTCTTTGGTGTTAAAATGACCCCACTTGGGCTGCTTGCTACTGACTGCCATGCTATGAGGAAGCTCAAATTAGCCACAGAGAGAACTGAGATGCCCTGGCAAAGCTTCAGCTAAGTTTCGTGCCCATCTAATCTCCCAGCTGAATGCAGCCATATGGGAAATTCTACGCAAGACCAGCAGGACTCTGCCCGTCCAACATTAAGAATTTTGAGAAATAATTTATTTTGTTTTAGGTCACTACATTTTGGGGTGGTTGTTACTCAGCAGTAGGTAGCTGAAACATTGTTATGTTTTAATGCTCAATAAATACAATCTTTTATTATTATGATTATTAAGAAAGCTATATAAATGCTAATGATATTTAGTTAGGCAAAACTGCCAAAAAGAAATGTGTTTGCTGCATGGGAAATGAGAACAAGGATGGTATGATAAAGAAAATTCTTTTTAATCCTTCATGAATTGCTATTTTTAAAGTGTAAAATAAGAACTTTAGTTAATTCGAATATGAGAAATCCTTGCTGCTATGATCATTCAAATCCCCAAGACGAAATCTGA
>NW_017732286.1:394854-397272 GCF_001890085.2 Hipposideros armiger | reverse complement strand
CCTTTTTTAGTAATTTAGTTATTGAGCTATTTAGCCCTTACAGTTTTCATGTGTAAAATGGGAATAATAATAATAGTACCTGCTTCACAAGGCAACTACATTGACTAAGTAATTAAAATACATAAAGAGCAAAACATAAACAAAAAACGCTCAATAAATGTCAGCATTTTGTATATTCCTTCAATACATTCATTTAATGGATGACTAAATGACAATGTGACATTCCCCAAATGTTATGCATTTAGTAGACACCCAAGATACCGATGATAATATACATGAAACGACCCAAATCTAGACATGAAATTCATTAAGTCACTACAAAATCGCTCTTCAAGCTAGTAGGTGGTTTTATTCAGGCCCCATTGTTGGCACCTGATGTCATAACATAGCACAGCTGTCACAATCTGCTTCCATAATGCCACAGAGCAGATGGTGGTTAACCTTAGCTATGGCTTTCAGAAGGCACGCAGCTCTGAAAAGATAAAGCAGCTACCCCAGCACAGACAACAAAATGGGCGAGCCTTCATAAAATTGAACTTCCTGTTCAGACTTCTCATCTCCAAACCTAAACAGCCAGACTCCTTTTATCTTTTCTTATAGATGTTGTTGACTCATTGAATTTTCCCCTAGTTCTTTAAAATGTAATGGACTTCCACATGGAGAGCCAGCTCCTGTCCAGTGCATTAGTCATACATAGTCCCATCATTACAGACCCAACCATGGCACCTTCAAAACAAGAAGGCTATAGGAATCACAAAGGTTCTGCCTCTGGTGCACCAGATTTTCAGCTCTACAAATTAGGGTTTAATGTCATTAGTTGGTGTGCAGAGATATGATTAGCTCACAGTAAGGATCCTTAGGCTGCATATAATTGAAATCTGTCATGCGCAATAAATTTTCTGACGGTACTGAAAATATTGGGTTGTTGGAAAAGTCATGATGTATTTTGTCTATGTTTTTCGTTGCAAAAATGTGTCATGACTTCTCCCACAACCCAGTATATGTAATTCTGTATGCCTATTTTGATGACTGTAACCATGGTTTCCCACATTTTTAACTTCCTACAAATGCTTCTTTAGAAGAAACATGGAATAAATATGACAAGAAGATCCCACCCCTGAAAAATAGAAAGTAAAAAAAAAAAAAANGATATTAACATATTTCCTTGTAGTTTGCCCCAAATCATCAGAATGTAAAAAATGGGAAAATCTGAGCAAAAGGAAATTGAAATTCCAATTTCCCACCTCATAATACTTTGTAATAGTGCTAATTATGTAATGGTTTTGTATTCACTTTAAAATAAAGTTAGGTTCTGAGGTCTGCTCCAACATCCATCAGATTGACAAAATCCTAAAAATTTGAGTATTGGTGGATAAACAAGAATGTTCATATACTTATGATGGGTGCGTAAATTAGATCAGCCACTTTGGAAAACAATTGGTCAATTTCTAGTAAGACTGAAAATACACATATCTTATTCTTCAGCATATCCATTTCTAGGTATATACTCTAGAAAGGAATTCTCATGTGCACATAAGGATAAAAAACCAGGGCAAATGTATTTATAAACACTTTTTTTTAAGAGAGAGATTAGAAAGAAAGTCTGTATTTCCATGGTTAGAAAGTACATTAATAAAAGGTGTCCAATGTGCTAATCTCATACAGCAATTAAAATGAATGAACTATATCATCATCATTAGATCTTAAAAAGTAATAATGGATGAAAAAGTGAGGTGCAAAAAGATATGTATAATATAACATTTATAATAAAAGCTTTAAAAATCATAATATATCTATATATCTATACATATATATATGATTTGTTATAACATATAAAACAGAAAAATATAAAAACATGGACTTAAAAACTACACACACCAGATTTGTGATATAACATTTACTCTGGAGAGGGAAGAAGAGAATTAAGACTGAGGAAAGGCAAAAAGGGAATTGTAATTTTATTTGTAGTTTTATTTCATTCACAAAACAAACTACAGACTTAAACATATATGACACAGTATGAACTTTTGTTCTTGTTGAATAGCTGCTTATATTTTATATGGTTTGAAATTTTTTTCCTTAGTGCTGCTTTCACAGCCCACAGAAGTCAAGATGGGTGAAGTTGACAGATTATGATAGTAGAAAAGTGAAAGGATCACTAAGAGCAGATGGTACTGAGTAATCTCACAATTCATTATAACTATTTTGCATTCCTACCTATAAGGATGTTCTTCTGCGGTCTTATCGATGAAGTCATGTGCCGACTATGGTTTTACATTAGAACCAGAGTCATCTCCACGAAGTCAGTACACTTCAAAGGTCTGTGACATTTGCTGTGATACTCATTATCACTCTTGAAAATAACTAGAGAAGAGGGTAGGATGCTTCATTTTGAAACACAAAGACTATGTCTCAGAA
>NW_017732286.1:391063-392259 GCF_001890085.2 Hipposideros armiger | reverse complement strand
GCGGATTGAGTCTAATTTGATGGAATCACAAGTTCTTTTTCCAAAAGAATTTTGCTTACAAATGCGCGTCATTAGTTCTTATCTGAGTTGAAAAAAAGAAGGCCTATTATAAATGTCAAGGATGGAACAAAGGTTATAGGAAACAATGACATGGAGCCCTTAATTACCGTGCCAGGCTCCAAAACACGACTGAGTGGCGGTGACTAACAGGTGGTGGAACGCGTCTCCTCCAGGCATCGTAGATCTCCCGATTATTATAAGGGGAAACTCCTAGGCATGAGCAGCCCTCTCATTTAACCCAGGTATGGCAAGGGCCTCCCTTTTCTGGTCATTAGGTCCTGAGGATAGATGCTGCCTGTAAGTTCAAGGAGGGTGGGACTACTGAGACCCAGACCTAAGGTAGAGAAGGGCAATGGGGCAGCTGGTGCTGTAAATGGAGGAAATTATTCCGATCATTATCCCAAAAAGATAGCAGTCAAACCAGGACTTAGTTCCAGGAAGGCTCAGAAAAGTTGGAGTTTATGTAGCTGGTGGGTAAGGCATTTCAGGGGAGACAGAAAGCACTGCAACAGCCATAGAAGAGACGGCAGAAATTATCTATGGAATGGCCAAAGGAATACCCAGAATCCCACTGGGCTCCGGTGGGCCAGTTGAGGCCTTGACTAGATACTCCTGAAGATTGGTCCCAGGGTTGCTAAATTAGATGTCAGAGTTTCTCTATGAACTATGTGGGATAAAATAAATATCATCCCCACTTTGAAAACACACACACACACACACACACACACACACACACACACACACTTCGATTCTATTAAAGGGACTCAGAATCCAAATAATCTAATTGAAGTTGGCATATGGGAGCTGGCATCAAACTGAAAGGGTGGCAAAAAGAACAACCACTGACAGCTCGTTTGGCTTCTCCTGTGACGTGGACAGGCAAGGCCATGTCTCTCAGGCCTTTGGTGAGGAAAGGGTCCTGAAGGTCCTGGAGGCCTATAGGTCCTGAAGGACCAGGTTAAACCCGTGCCACTGAGGAAAGTAAATAGCTTTACACAAAGGTAATGCTTTGCACAATGGGGACACATTCTGCCTGGAGGGGAGTCTGAAATGGAATGAGAGGGCCAGCATTCATCCTCATTCATGGCACTCAGGCCATACACTTCGGAGACAAGCAACAGGCATTCAGAGAAATA
>NW_017732286.1:385669-388118 GCF_001890085.2 Hipposideros armiger | reverse complement strand
TAAATAGTCCTCTTTGACAGTTGAGAAAATTTAGACTCAACAAGTTAAGTTCCTCCTCATACGAGGACTCTAAGTTGCTAAGTGTCATGGGTGGGACTTTAAGCCAATTTCAGACTCTAAAGTTAGAATTCTTGCCCATATACTTGGCTCTTCTCATCTCCAGTCATTTCCCCACATGTCTCATTTGCAGATACTTTCCTGAAATCATGGCCCAATCACTATCAGATGAAAATATACAGTGGTTATCAATGGCCTACATTCTTTTCCACAAGTTTTTATTTAATTCAATTCCATACATATTTATTTAATTCAGTGTTGATGACACAGCCTCGCTCTGCATTGGGAACACAGAATATTACAGTAAACCAAAGACTCTGGAATCAGACTGCCTCGGCTGGAATCGCAGCCTACCTAAAAGTGTGAGCTTGGGCAAGTTTTTGTGTCTGTGTTTCCCTACCTGTATAAAGGGTATAATGAGAGTATTTACCTTATAGGGCTGTTATAGTAACTAAATGATGTAATTCATATTAAACACTTAGAACAATGATTGAGACTTATTAAGAACCAAATAAATCCTGGTTAATATTATTTGGAAGGACAGAGATTTATGGCGACCATCACTACAAAAATAAGCATTTAAAATGTATAAATAACTCTGCCACTTGGAAGAGGACAATAAGTGCCATAGACTAGATATTAATCAGGTATTATTAAGGGGAGTAGGAGCCACAGCAAGAGGCTGTTTGAGGAAGCCTTTTGCGGGGGCGGGGGGCAGGGAGGGGTGTTCTAAAAGGTAGAACAGGCTTAGGTTTCCAAAAACAATGAAGATAAAAATTAGTATTTGATTTAATGGTTGTTTAAAGCATTCAAACACTGGTGCCAAGCTTTGGGTGTGGGACATAGAAGATGGAAGGGCTTCCAGACCTCCCTACCTCCCCAGTCCAAAGAAGCACCTGACTTAAACAGCTGAATTTCTTAGTCAGCTAGTATGACGCTGCTACCAGCCTTCAGGGAGACAAGTGCATTCCTGCTGAGGAGACTGAAACTTCCAGGTCACAGTCTGTCTGCCCTTTCTTTCAATTCTGACTTATCCTATGACTTATCTAAGTCACATAGCGCTTTGGAACCCCTGGCCCCTCTTCCTTCCCCCTTCCTCCTTCTCCTTCCCTTCCGTAATATTTTTTATCTAATGATGTTTTTTATGAAGAATGACAAAGACATGTGAAATCATTTTGTAAAAATATGCCCTGTGTAAAAATGTCCTGTGGTCTAATGATGACTAAACAAGAAATAAAAATCAAACCAACAAAGCATAACTATGTTTTAAAATTCATGTGAACTAGCTTGCCTTATCTCAAAATTAATGATTTCAGACACGTTAATTCAATCGTGCCTCAGACCCTCAAGCTTGATATTGCTACTGGGTTGTCGGAAAAGTCATGAGGTATTTTTTCTATGTTTTTCATTGCAAAAATGCCATCGTGACTTTTCAGACAACCCAATATTTTATGGAGGAGTTAACTGTGACACAGAAGCAACTTGCCTGCTAAAAGCCCATGAGTCAGCACTAGAGTCAGTAAAAGGCTCCCAAGACTTGAACTCTGGCTGGATTTGCAGCCCAAATGTGACCTCCAACTTGGCTTTAACTGTGACCCTCTGCTACAGCTCTAATGACTCAGAGGGCTGCCCTCAGGGCTATCCAGCTAAATACAGAAAAAGCCCTGTAATCACATGTTGATAGCTTGGAGAAGTCCTCCAGCTTGAAGGTACTCACTTTGTCCTTTAAAATTTTCCAAAGCAAGTGTATATATATAAATATATACACATATATATGACTTGAACCTTGACTATATAAAGGATTCTTGCAATTCAGCAATAAGAAAACAATTGAATGAAAATAGGCAAAAAGTTTGAACAGATACTTCACAAAAGAAGATATATACAAATAGCCAATAAGCACACAAAAAGATGCTCAACATCATTGATCATCAGGGAAATGCAAATCAAAACCACAAGAATATAGCACTTCATATCCATTACAGTGGCTGAAATTTAGAAGACTCACAATACAAGGTGTTGCCAAGCTTGAGGAGCAACTAGAACTCTCATACACAGCTGGCAGGAGTGTAATACGTATGTTACAACTGCTAAAGAAAATATTTTGACAATTTCTTACAGTGTCCACGTGACCTAATAATTCCATTCCTATGTATTTATCCAAGAGGAATGAAAACACATCCACCCCAAGATTTGTACGCAAATGTTCACAGCGGTCATATTCTGTGGGAGGCAGCCTCTCACATGGGTCCCAGTGATCCCCACCTCCTAAATTTCATGCTTTTGAGTAATGCCCTCTCCTGAAGTGTGGGCTGAACCTAGTGACTTACCTCTAACAAAGAAAATATGGCAAAAGCCACTTCTGAGATTTGGCTACAAAAAGACTGGTTTT
>NW_017732286.1:380245-383226 GCF_001890085.2 Hipposideros armiger | reverse complement strand
GAATTGTAACAACTATATACGATGTCAGAGGGGTAGTAGACTGGGGGGGTTATCACTTTGTGAGGGGTGTAAATGTCTATTACATTGTTTTGTACACCTGAACCATAATAATAATAATAATAATAATAATAATGAATCAATAGGACTATTTCAAGCAGCTGAGTGCTTCAGTGTTTAATAACCACTGAGTCAGATGTGGTAGGAGAAAGGGAGGGCAACCAGGTGCCTGCTGGGATATACACATACAGCCTGGTCAGCAGCCCTTTGGGGGTGGTGTGCTTCATTCATCAGTAGTCTTGTGTATCAGAAGATCAAGAAATAGATGGCTGTTAACAGACACCTTTTGAAAAGTGTCTGTAGTGCGGCATACCAGGAACCACCTTGACCAGTGCTCTAATTGAAAAAAAAAAAAAGAAAAAAGAAAAGCCCCTCCACAGCAGCAGGCATGCAGGGCTCCAGTAAAGAAATATTTCTAGGTTTCAACTCCTACTTAACATTCCAGACCCTCTTGCTGTGTTCCAGATTCTCAAATTCCTTCCCAGTTGACTAATACCTGGTTATCCAACTCTCTCTGATGGTTGTTCCAGCTGGAGTGTCCATTTGGTTTAAAATCTCCCTGAACTCCCGACCCCCTTGGATAACATCTTTCAAGGTCTGTCCTGCCTCACCTCCACACCCACACATACTTTTGGAATCCTCTACTGAATTCCAGTACTCTGATTCCCAGCATATTCGGACACAGCCTTGTTTAGCTTTGATACTCCTCAAACTGGAAATACAGATGAGCAATTGGACTCCAGGAATCTTTTTATTCTTACTTTTTGTTACAGAAACTTTTAAATGTAAAGAAAATACTATAATAAACTTTGATATACTCGTCATCTAGCTTTACTTATTATCAACTCATGCCCAGTCTTTTTTCATTCACAACCCCACCCACTTTCCTCTNAAGACAGAAAAACATGTGGGAGAATAGGTAGATTCCTAGGATACCCCATCCTTCAAAGACTTTTAAAGAGCCTTCGGAGGGCTCATTTCTTTACAAGGCACAAAAGATCTCTCAGCCTGCAAGCATTTTAATGTTTATTTTTCCTGTTCTGAAACACCCTTTAGACATTAAACTGTCCCTTTAATAAAAACCTTTGATACAATAGGTAGGACATGGAGGAAGGACATCGTAACGATGGATGGGGGTTTAAATGGAGAGGGGTAAACTGATTTCTAAAGTCAGCATGTTAAATGAAAGTTGCATATATTCAAATTTTATCTTGAAAATTGCCTAAATCTTCAGTAACACAGAGAACATGAGGTTTCTTAAAAATAAAGCAGTTCACTTCTTTGTCCAAGGTCATTTGCACATTTTCTCTGTGGACCTTTCCCACGCGCATGGATTGTGTTGGGCGTGACTGTATCCTTTGGCTGATTACTATAACTGAGGCAATCGATAGTTTAATGGACTTCCAATCCACACACATAGGAAAATTCCCTTTAATTAAAGGGATTGATGCTGGGACTTCACGTGTGTGCATTCTAACATGTGTGTGTTCCCTGCTGAAGGATGACCAGGGAAGGACCGGTGTGATCTCCATCATTAATTTCAAGCCTTGAGGGAGAAAGTGTTGAAATAGTCTGGTATATATTTGCTCTTTTGTGTAGAATCACATTTGGTTATCGGCAAGATGAGCGAGCAGGAGAGGTGGGGGTGGGGGAGAGAGAGAGAGAGAGCGAGAGAGGGCGCACTGGCAACTCCTGGAATGCTGCTGCTGCTGTTTCTCCTTCTCCTTCTCCTTCTTCTTCTTCCTCTTCTTCAGGCATGAGAGATCATAAAATCAAAACTTTTCACCTTGATAATTTGGGGAAGATCAGTAGCCCAGGCGAAAAAAGAGAGGCACTCTGCCACACAAACAGGCTACATTTTGTTAATCTCATAACACTTCTTAAGAATCTATTACTATCTGTTCTTCCTGATTGTTTGTGGAACTTCATATGCTCTTAACTTCCTGAGGCATATGTTGATCGCCCATTGCAGATCATGAATAAGTATATCTACTTCATTGTTTAACACTCCACAGTTTCTGAAATGAACACTTTACTGGTGGAGAAAACAAATTTAAGAAGAAAACATTTTGTCTGTTGTACAGAGAATGCCATTTTGGTCCTAACAATTCTCTGGATGGAGATGAGATCACTGTTTAAAAGTTATGGCTTTTTGGGCCAGCTGAGTGGCGCAGTGGTTAAGAGCTCGCTTGGGAACGGGAACTCTGAGCAGCAGAGCCTCGGTTCGGATCCCACATGAGGGCCAGTGACACTGCACCCTCTACAACTAAGATGGAGAACAACAGCTCAACCTGGAGCTGAGCTGCCGTGAGTCGCCGGCGAAGGCGTAGGCTGCAGTACCCTGCTGCAGTGGGCTGCCATGAGCTACCATGAGTGGTTGGCAGCCAGCGTGAGCTGCTGTGAGCTGCTATGAGCCACTGTGAGTGGCCGTTCAATGGCAGGCGACAGGTCTGCCTCAGCCAGAAAGAGCGTAATGATCACAATACCAACATGGGCCAGTGAAGCAGCGTCCTCCACAACTAGACTGAAGAACAAAAGAACACAACTTGTCTGTTCCCCTTCCCTGATTCCCCAACACTGTTTCCTCCTCTAATTCCCCCAATAAAATCTTTAAGAAAAAATAAAAATAATTAAATAAATGAATAAATAAATAAATAAAAGTTATGGCTTTTCTACTCTTTGTTCTCTCTTTAAGAGGGGAAACTTTCCTACTTGAGACTTGGCAATATGAAGGTGACTTTCTCATAAATATAGGGCAAACAGAGAGTGGGATTTTTCTATAGAAGCATCGTTTTGTTTAATCATGACCATGATTAAATAAATCAAAACTAAAATATTTAGTCTTAGAAGGAAGTTAAATAAACTAATTTTGGGTGACTGGATGGCTCAGTTGGTTAGAGTGCGTGCTGTTAACAAGATCGCTG
>NW_017732286.1:373285-374600 GCF_001890085.2 Hipposideros armiger | reverse complement strand
AGGAGATGGGGTTGACTTCAAAAGAGCAAAGGAAACTTCTGGGGTGATGGAAAGGTCCTGATTATGCTAATGTAGACACATGATATATACCCTTGTCATAATTCACTGAGCCATATACTTAAAATAGGTATATAGGCATATTTAGTCATATACAAATTATACCTCAGTTGAATTCATTTGCAAAACTAAAATAATAAGTTCCAAAGCCAGTACAAGGTCTATGGCACCAAATTTTTAAAATCTGTAGGAAATAAACAGCTTCCTAGCTAATATAAATAACTAAAACTGCCCCCCCTAAAAAATTGGAAAACCAAAGTATACAGCAACCATATAACAGATCGAAAAATTATTAGACTACAAAAGACTACTTATAAATGATTAAGTATCTTGATTTTCAGTTTCTTAATTTGTAAAATATAAATTAAATAATACCTCACAGAATTTTTGTGAGAATTGAACAAACACTCTTAGTGTAATACTTGGGACACAGTAGATGCTCAGTACTCGTTTCCCTGGTCTGCAGTGAGGTTTTCAGCCCTTTTGATGATACTTTTACTTTTCTTTCCAAATGGGCAACATAACAATACTTAATTCAAGTCAAGAAACATTGAGTTCCTCCTTTTAATACTTTTCCCAAGGAGAGTCCCAACTCCATAGGATGGGACAGTCCTTGTGTTTTTCTTTCCTGAACCTAATTGTGGAGAGAAAGAAGAAAAGACAATTAAAAGCAGGAAGCAGGTGGCTAAGCCCTCAGAAAGGAAAACATTTCCCAGGGAAGAAGATGTCTGAAGAATGTCTTAAGCATATTCAACACACATCCCTTCTGGAAGCCCTAAAGTAGGATGATAGAGCCAATCCTGTAGTAAAGAATGCCAAGGTTTTAAGAGGCAAAGCCACAATGTTGCTAAGCCCAGCTCTTAGTATCCAAAACTAAGGGGCAGATTGGTAGAGCCAGAGCTTTTTTCCTGGGTACCACCACCCCACCCCAACCCCCAAGGGAAGCTGTGGGCAGAGGGTGGGAGCTGCTCTATCACGGAAGTTCGGGAGTGGTGTCCACAGAATGTAGCCTCCTGCCAGGTTGGAGGTCTGAAGGAATGTGGCAGGTTTCTTCTCTGCTGGCTTTCTCCCTTCTCTGTATTGCGAGACTGTTTCTCTTGGCATCTTCCAAGATCTCGGAATGTTCTAGTTTTCTGACAGTTGCTGGAGCCTCCTGCAGCTCTGACCTCGGTGATACAGAATGCCGGGGAGCAGTCTGTGAATAGTAAGGTGAAGCCAGTACCTGGTTGTTATCCCAGGAAGCATGGGTCAATTCCAA
>NW_017732286.1:363211-364445 GCF_001890085.2 Hipposideros armiger | reverse complement strand
CTCGCCCGGGAAGAGCACAATGATGGTGCCAACTTGGGCCAGTGAAGCAACATCCTCCACAACTAGACTGAAGAACAAAAAGGACAGCAACTTGTCTGTACCCCTTCCCCCAATTCCCCAATGCTGTTCCCATCCCCCAATTCCCCAATTTAAAAAAAAAAAACCCACAATAGGTTAGAGAAGAAAGAACAGAGTGGCAGGACCAGAGTGAAAATTTCAGATGGACAGCCTGTGTTGGGGGGTAGAGATTAACAAAGGAGGGGCATTTCTAGGCTGGAGGTTAGTGGAGCCCTGCAGGAGAAGAGCTGAACAGAGGGAGCACCTTTGTAAGAGTGGAGCAGGCATGGCGCCTGCCCAGCCCTGGCAGGGTCAGCACTGTTGGTCACAGCAGGAGATTCTTCAGCCAGTACACACAGCTGATCATTGCCATTCACTTGAGGAAACCACTTCAATTTTAACTAAATATTTTTACTAAGCTTAGTTGTTTTAGCTGTTATAAAACACAAGCCCCTTAAAAAGAAAGGAAATTCTAACCCACGCTACAACATGGATGAACATTAAAGATTTCATGCTAAGTGAAATTAGCCTGACACAAAACTATGAATACCATATGGTTGCACTTATATTAGGTTCCTATATTAGGTTGCACTTACGTTAGGGTAGTCAAATGTATAGAGACAGCAAGTAGAACAGTGGTTTCTGCAAGCAGGGAGGAGGGAATTGGGAGTTAGTGTTTAATGGGAAAGACGAAAAAGGTCTGAGATGGTAGTGGTGATGGTGGCACAACAATGTGAATGAAATTAAAGCCACTGAACTATAAATTTTAAAATGGCTAAAATGGTAACTTTTAAGTTACATATGTTTTACTACAATTTTTTTAAAGGGCATGGACCCTCAATATGGAAATATAATATAAATTAATATAAGCAATAATTATTTTAAATTGTTGTTCTTTTTCAATCCTGTGTCCTGGGGAAATGTCCCATGTGTTCCTCTCTCCTTAAGTTCTGCCTATTTGCACACACAGTTAATAAACGTATTTGATGCCTCCCTGTGGCGGGCACCAAGCTACATTCTCAGAATACTGTGATGGAGGATTGCACTCTGTACCTACAAGATGCTCATAGTTTAGTAGGAAGTGTCTCCTACCAGACCATCCATTGTCCACAGCCCATCTCCTGATAAAATAAAAAAACTTTTACTTCCCTGAATTATCTTCATCTATGGAGTTACC
>NW_017732286.1:360725-361641 GCF_001890085.2 Hipposideros armiger | reverse complement strand
TCTCTACACCCACTCACACCACGGGCTATTTTGAAGCAAATCCCTAGAATTCATCTCATTTCATCTGCTTTTTCTTACTGAACAAAAGAAGAAAAAAGAAAAAGGTCAATATTTTAAGGCATGATGCCCAGCTGTATAGTAAACATATACGGCAATTTTTTCAGAGTATTCTGTGCACTTAAAAATAGTTTTCTGTTGCAGGGGATGAGTGAAAAGGGGGAAGGGATTAAGAAGTACAAAATTTCAGTTATAAAACCAGTCATGGGGATGAAAAGTACAGCACAGGGAAAACAGTCAATAATATTGCAATAACTATATATGGTGTCAGATGAGTAGTAGACTTCATAAGTTTTATAAATGTCTGATCACTATGTTGTACATCTGAAACTAATATAGCATTGTATGTCAATTGTAAGTAAAAATTTTTTTAGTTATTTTAAATTAAAAAACAAAAGTAAATAAATATATGCATAAATAAAATTAAAAACTTAAAATAATAAAAATAATTTTTTAAAATTTTTGTTAAATTTATTGGGGTGACAATGGTTAGTAAAATTACATAAGTTTAAAGTGTACAGTTTTATAATACATTGTCTATATATCATATTGTGTGTTCACCACCAGAGTCAGTTCTCTTTCCATCACCATATATTTGACCTCCTTCACCCTCTTCTACCACCTCCTCCCCCCTCACCCTCTGGTAACCACTAAACTGTTGTCTGTGTCTATGATTTGTTTGTTTGTTTGTTTGCTTGTTGCTTTCAGTTTTGTAAAACTGAAAAATAAAAATAGTTTTCTGCGGCCAGTTGTAAGCTCTAACTGAAGCAATCCATACGAATGGGCCTAGGGATCAGAGAGCTCCTGTGAGCCACAGAATGAGGGACATTCAGCTCCAGCTGCAGTTAGCCACAGTCTG
>NW_017732286.1:355473-359432 GCF_001890085.2 Hipposideros armiger | reverse complement strand
CAAATTGTCCCAGTCGATGCTACCTGGACCAGAAGAATCACCCAGGGTATCTCTACCCAAATTCCTGACCCACAAAATCATGATATATAATCAAACAGTTGCTGTTTTAAATAAATACAAAGTTTTAAGGTGGTTTAAGGCACATTAATAGATAACCAGAACATTTACTAGATGTTTTAGTGTCTTCGTCTCTAAGATAGAGACAATGCTTACAGGATTGCTGCCTTATTGCATTGCTCTGAAAATTAAATGAGTTAGTAATACAGAGCCCTTAGACTGGTGCCTGGCATCTAGCAAGTGTTCTGCAAATGTTGGCTCCTATTAGGCTTGGATGACAACTCTGGTGGGGTTCTGAGATAGAGAAGTCTGAAAGTGGACTCCATGTCCTTTAATTCTCCAGGCCATTTGGTCCTGTTGTCGTCCAGCTTCTCTCAGGACTGTGGCCCCTTGTGGAAGACTCATGTTAAAATGACCCAGGCATGTAGCATTAACCATGCTTCTAACAATGAAGCATTAGAGTTCATTGCTCCACCTACTGCCTTCCCTCAAGCCAAATATTTCCCATTTTTAGTCAGTGGCGGCTGGGCTGGCTCCCAGCCATGCTCCCAGCTCACCACCTGTGTGCATCCATCTCCTCACAATTTTCCCAAATCATGCTTTATCCCATCTTCAACTTTGCCTCAAATAACCACTCACCTTCTCTCTGCCATCACCGATTCCATCACAGGCACTTGAGATATGAGCAAGCTCCAGGTTTCCCCCAGGATGTGCTGGGAAATCCTAGTTCTGCAAGATGTTCTATGACAGAAGAGTTCTGTGAACACTGAAGTTTGGGAAACACTGGACGCTATTATTTCCTAACTTTTCTTTGAAAACTATGAGTCGATTTGCAAATTAAAAGTCCTAAAAAGTTATGCCATTCAGATGTCTGTTTCACTTTGTGTCGTCTAGATTTTCAGAAACCTATCTTGACTGTGAAACAATTTTCTTATGAAAGGCTTCCTGGAAGGAGTAACTGCTGAGCTGAGACCTGGAGGAGTGGAAGAGGGAAGTAGGTAAAGGGGGCAGAAAAGNAGTCTCTCTCTTGAAAGTCTATCATTGTCAATTAAACAAGTCTAAGTACCTACAGAAGGATGACAGAACACCCGGAGGAGAATCTAGTTGTCCCAGGCCTAGGCCACCCCAGACCAGCCTGCTCATAGTCAACCTGCCAACTGACCTCAGACACATGAGACAGCCCAACTAAGAGCAGAAATGTACATTTATAAACAATTAAAAGTACTTATTGCTTTAAACCATTGAATTTTGAGGCAGTTTGTCACATAGCAATCACTAAATGATTCAAAGAAAATGGGTAATCTCTAATCCTAATATTAAATAATATTCTCCCAACAAACCTACATTTAGTACATATAATCCCTTCTATGCTGCATTCCTTCAGTTTACTTTTACCTAGGGTGGGGGAGGTATATGAAGGGGGAGGAGGAGGCTGAGTGAGCAGGAAGCTTTGTCCTATACGTTTGGAACAAACAGCTGGGGTTATGTGTTGGTGGACTTTCTGGAATAGCTGTTCTGTTTCTCACTGCATGGTGGCACCTAGAGCCCTTGCTTAGGGAGTCAGAGGATGATTACTCTAATTCTGCTTCTGCCACTTGCTGGCTGTGTGAACTTAGACAACTTTCCTGACCTCTCTGGCCTCAGTATCTCATCCATTTTTAAAAATGGCTGTAATACCTGTCCGGCCCCTTTACTGGCAGGATTGAGTGAAATGATATGAACACACTTTGAAGATGAAAGGTAGTTATATGCATAAATGTACATGAGATGATGTGATGGTATGAGTTGGATTCTCAACTGATCACACTCTGGTTTAGTCTGTGCTATTCAAAATGCTTGATAAAGCTTAAGAAATTCAGTTAACTTTTTTAAAAAGTCAATGTTTGGTCTGTATGATGCCAAATACCTGGATTTTATTTTATAAAATAAAAAAATAAAAATAGTGTTTAGATTTTAAAGCAATGCATGCTCTATTCCCTGTCCCTGTTTCCACCCCACCTCACTCCCTGCCTCATCACCAACTACAGATATTAAGCATTCTGTAGACATAGCCATGGCCTTCTTAGCTATCCATGTTCACCTCCCCTCTTAGTCCTGTTACCCCCCACCTCCCGCAAGGAGCTAGTGTTCTAATGGCCTTGGACTTACACTCTGGTAGACCATCAGGAGCTGACATCCAACTCAGAACAGGGATCCTAGGTCTGGAGGTTGGGTACAAGTAACATCATTTACCCTCTGGCNAACTGGCCCTGCTGCTCAGAGCTGGTGTCTCAAGCCAATTCCTAACCAACACGCCACTTGGCCAGCCGTGGTGTACTAACTTTTATAACATTAAATATAATTACCTTTCAAATTTGTATTTCATTTTTGTTTATTTAAATTGCATTTAGGTCATGCATCTTTCAAGGAAAAGTTCTATTTGGAAATTCTTTACATATCAGAAGGATAAGTTAAAATCATAAAGATAGTTTTAACTACTTCAAAATGTTATGGGTGAGAGAAAGTCCAAAATCATATGACGACATCTGTGATAAGTCATCTTTGATCAAATATTATTCAGCCTTAAAAAAGAAAGAGATTCTATCATTTACAACAACATGGATGAACCTGGAAAATATTACAATAAGCAAAGCCAGTCACAGAAAGAAAAAACTGCATGATCTTACACATATGTGGAATCTAAAAAACTTAAATACATAAAAGAGAGTAGAATGGTGGTTACCAGGGGCTGGGGAGGGGTTGGGAAATGAGAGATGTTGGGCAAAGGGTACAAAATTGCAGTTATATAGGATGAATAGAGACCTAATGTTCAACATGATGACTATAGTTAATACTACTGTATTCAATACTGGATATTTGCTCTTAGAGTACATTTCAGGTGCTCTCATGACAAAACAAAAAAAAATGGTGATGACTATGTGAGGAGCTAATATATTAATTAGCTTGATTTTACTAATAATTTCACATTGCATACATATATCAAATCATCATGTTGTACACTTTAAATAAATACAATTTTTACTTTAAGAATGCTATGAAGGAAAAAAGTGTTAGATAATAGTGAGATATCCCCAGATATCTTGTTTCTCTACCAGCTTCAGTTAAAATGAGCGTCTACTTAGTGTCGGGAACACGCAGAATACTGGCCACAGCAACAGCCATCTAGCAGTAGACAGTGCTGAGTAATTACTAATCTGATGCTGGTCAGGCTTCTAAATTCAGTCTATTAAAAATGTAATAAATTTGTAATGAAAATTAACTTGGTTGGTAAGTTTCTGGTTCAGTTTTGTATCCATCATGTTGATTTTATGAAGCTGATATTTGGCTTTGGCTCCAATGTTGGATGCATATTGATTTAACATTTGGTCTTATCATATTTGGTCTAAACAAGTACAGTACTCACAGCTACCAGGGCAATGTAGCATATGTAATCAATAGAAATGCAAGTTCTAAGTCCAAGGTTCATACACAGTCTCTGTTCCCCTGCACAGTGTTTTTAAATTTTTACACTTAGTTTCCAATCACTCTCAACTTGGAATATTTTATATGCTTTCCAACTTCTTTTGAGAGATCTGGAAGTTGGTCTTGGCTCCACATTTCTTCATGGTAGCCATATTCTCAGATGGATTGAAGTGACAACTACAAGAATGGCCTCCTGTTGCAATTTGACTTTGCAGGTCCTCTCATCTAGAGAAATCTATTTAACCCACATATATATGGACAGATGATTTTCGACAAAGAAGCCAAAAACATACAATGGAGAAAAGAGAGCCTCTTCAATAAATGGTGCTGGGAGAATTGGAAAGCCACATGCAAAAAAAGAAACTAGACTGCTGTCACCATGTACCAAAATTAACTTAAAATGGATCAAAGACCTAAACATAAGACCTGAAACAATAAAC
>NW_017732286.1:350573-352598 GCF_001890085.2 Hipposideros armiger | reverse complement strand
GGGTAAAAGGAGGAAGGGCTTGAGGACTGTGGGGAAGGGTTGGGATAACAGCCAGGGAATGCAGTAGAAGGAGATGAGCAAGTAAGGGAAGGAAGGCCAGACTGCCAAGTAGCAGGGCTCTTCTGGTGGACATCAGCATGGGTTTCTGATGGGCCCACACTTTCAGAACTACTGCCTTAAAGCATGTAGACAGCAGCAAGCCAGAGACATGAGAGTTCTCTTCCAATCTCAGAGCCGTCTGAAGTCCCCAAGCTGGATACGGCTGTCTCAAGAACAGGCATTTGCTAGAGCGAGTAGCAACTGTCCGAACACCCCACCAAGGGAAGATCCATTGGGAAGTGGAGTGGAGGGGAGTCTATTTGGCCCAAAATAAATATACTAATAAGTGTGTATAACTTCAGTGTATGATCCTAAGGCCATGTGTGTGTGCCGTGACATGACCACCGGCATCACCTGGCGGCTTGTTAGAAATGCAAAACCTCAAGCCCCACTCCAGACCTTCAAATCAGAATCTTCATTTTAACAAGATCACAGATAATTCGTGTGCACATTAAAGCTTGAGAATCCCCAGTCTGTAACTTTGCCAGAAGCTTTCATATACATGTGGGTAATCCCAATAATGCTAATCTCAATCAAAAAATATTGGACCTCTACAATATGCCTCAGACTGCACTGGGTACTGTAAAGACCACCAAAGACCCTCAGGGTGCATTCTTTACCCTCCAGGTGAGTCACCATAGTTAGTGCTGAGAAGATTGTTTTTTGCAATTGTAGTTTCATCTCCAAAGTCTGTAAAAGCAAAACAGGTTATTTTAACTTTAACTTTTTGTGATTTGGAGCTGGTCATTTCATTTTAAGCCAGTAATATTCATCATTCAAATGGGGCTTCTGGACTCTCCACCAACAGCAGTGGAAGGGCCACCCAAGTCAAATGCAGCGTAAGCACATACCACACCAGCTGCCTACACCAAGTTCTGCCTTTTAACGTTTGGTTTTCACGTTTTTATGGCCTCAGAATGTGGTCTCACCTATAAATTTTGCTCTCTTTGCTCAGTCCTTTTGCAACTTGAAATCAGTCCTTAAAGTCAGTGTGAGTGTCTTTGGGCAGTGGGATGACATGAGCCCTCCCATCTCCCTGGCACTGCCGTTTACTTTTATTAAGACAAGTAGTGTGGGGGTTTGGAATCAAATGATGACTCAACACTTCCTAGCTGCATAGTCTTGGGTAAACTCCTTACCCCTCTGAGTCCCACCTCAGAGGGACATTGTCAAGATAAAATGAGTTAATAATGAAAAGCACTAAAGCCACACCTAGCGTGTAACAAGCTTATACTAAATAGTAACTATATAACATAATTTTATTAAAATGCTATTCTTGACCATGAAAAAAGCTTCAAAGGAACATGGTCTTCTCTGCGGAGCCATCTTTGTCCACAGTTTCATTCTTTTTACCATATACACCTTATGGCTTCCTCTACTCCATGGTATAGATCATAGTTTGTTATTATATGTCTTGGAGACCATCTGACTAACAAGAGGTAATATAGAATAGGGGTTAAAAGCACAGGCCTTTCCTTTTTTTTAGAACCAGGCTGCATGGGATCAAATCCCAGTCTTTGCTACTAATTGTGAGATCCTGGGCAAGTTACTTAATCTCTCTGTACCTCAGTTTCCTCAACAGTAAAATGAAGATTAATAATAGAACATATTTCATATAGTTTCTATGAGAATTAAAGCATAGTGCTTGGCATTTAATAAATACTAGATGTGTTTCCTATTATTAGTATTATAGATATCTATCTTCCTTTACTTATAAGCTCTGTCCATTTCACATGTCTCCAGTGTCTAGCCCAGTGCCTGGTACTAAGAGCTCAATAAATATGCTGACAGAATAAATGTATGAAAGCTAAAATTGACCCCCACAAAAGTTAATTGACATGATAAATGCTTTGAACCAGTTGCTTTTAATTTTATTTTTCAAATTTTGCTTTCTTTTTGTTTTTGTTATTTTCTAATATGTTTACA
>NW_017732286.1:345849-347323 GCF_001890085.2 Hipposideros armiger | reverse complement strand
TTCCAGAGCTACCATCAGCTCTCACGTCTGAGATCATTTTCCTACAGGATTTGACCCACAGTGGGGTTCAATCTCACCACCTCCTCCTTGCTGTCTCTGAAAAGGAGGGTTCTAGTCTTTATGGTTGAAGGGCGTCACTGCTAAACAGAGAGCAAGCACCAAGTGACCAAATGTGCCCATCACAAGTACCAGTGGCACTCAGTGCGCAGGTGCGAAGGAGCCGGCTGGGGCCCGGGTTGAAGATGCCTCGTTTGGTTTTGGATAGTGACAGAGCTGTCTGGGTTCAATCACTGGGCAGGAAGCCTTTCTCAGGGGCCCGGCCAAGAACAAGGCCCGCGAGGTTCCCAACGGTGTCCATGACTTTCAAGCGAAGCCACAGCCACCGATTCTACAAAACCCACGCTGCGGCTGTTGCCAGGTCCGCACCAGGACGACCATCCTTGGGACCTGGGACCTGGTGGTAAACCTATTGATGACAGTTTTGCTGACTGTGGGGGTAACTATCCAAACCCAATGCCAGCTGTCAACATTCAGTGTGAAGCCATCAGCAAATTACTATTTGTCAAGATAATGGCTGGTCATGTCTGTGCTATCTGTGTGCTTATGATCGATCATAAGCAGTTCATTGCTGGTATGAAGCCATTTCCTATCCAACCCAAGTGGGCTGGCTTGTTCCATTCTACTGTAACCAGCGTTTTCACTTCATTCTCAGATGCCTGGTTGCTATCAGTTCTCTCACTTGTTTGCCAAGAATCAAAGAATATCTGGACCAATTACCTGATTTTCCCTTTAAAAATGGCCTCCTGGCATTGGACTCCAGCTGCCTCCTGTTTATTGTTCTTGTGTTCTTCGCCTTATTTAGCATTTTTAATGTTTATCTAATCAACTGTGCTTGGAACTGCTGTAAATACATAAAAAACAAACACCCCAGGGACTGCTGTGTACCCTGCCTTTGAAGCACCTCCTCAGTATGTTTTGCCAACCTATGAAATGGTGGTGATGATGCCTGAAAAACAAACTGCTGCCTTCTCACATACCTGCCTGAAGAAATTCTGCCTCTGTCAGTAAATCCTATACTTTTTTGTCTTGTTTATTTTACAGAATGCTGCAATCCAGGGCTCTTCAAACTTGTTGGATATAAATTACATTTTCCTTTGTTTCAGCATTCATTTTCAAACACTAACAAGCTTTTTGGGCAGCTATTTAAAGTCAGGGGTGTGTGCATGTGCGCGCACGCACGTGTTAAGTCAATTATATCTTAGTAGTTTTTGAAGATAATCTAAGTTAAGCAAGAACACAGCGCCTTTGTTTGCCTTTAATTGAGAGGTTGGAATGGGGTATTCTCTATATATTTCTGTTAGGTCTCTGAATTTTAGAGACCTTGACTTGATGTTAGGTCTCTGAATGTTAGGCCTCAGAGACCTTGACTTACAGACAGAGCCATGTCTGCAAGAAAACAACAAAATGTCTGTTG
>NW_017732286.1:334381-337244 GCF_001890085.2 Hipposideros armiger | reverse complement strand
AACGCCAGTGTGTGAACTAAGGCACCCAGCCCCAGCTGCCCTGGGCCAGGGGCGACCACACGCTAGGTGGCCAGCACAAGCATTTCTTGTTTTGGGTTTGTTGGTTTGCTTTCTAATCAGCTGCCAACTTTTAAAAACAGAGTTCACGAACAGCATCTAGATACCTTACTTCTTTTTCAAAAATTAAAAAAAATTAACCCGGTACTCCTGGGCCTGCGTTTTGGCACAACAATGGCCCACACTGGGCAGGGCTGAGCCCTTTGTTTTGGGGACCTACCCCACCCCTCAGGGCCACTGAGTTCGTGCCCTTCCTTCAGAGCCATGTTTCCCTATTGTTCTGAGGCTCCGGAGCACCAAACAGTAACCTTTTTTTTTTTTCATTAGTTTCAGGTACCATTTTTTTAAAGAAAGATATTTACAAGAATTTGTCAGACAAAAAGAAAAAAATCTGCAGCATAATTTGATCAGTGTTATAATGCTGAAAGACTTGAATTATTTTTTCAAAGGCTCACACAGCATTCCCCTCCAGGTGTTCAAGGAACACGGGGCTTCTGTGGAATATTGTTTAGGAAATCCTGCTGGGTAAACAGGCCTGTGAGGCATAAGCAGATTAGGCCAAAGGGTGCTGGGCTAAATCCTGCTGCTGTCTCCATGGCCTTGTTCTCTCTCTTTTCCTGGCGCCGCCCCACCACCACCACCACCACCACCACCACACACACACACACTTTCTCCCCTCTCTGCTATGTCTTTCTAGAGTATTCTCCAGAAGTCAGCTGCATCGTTCTCTTTCTTTTCCTTGGGTAGTAAAACTAGGATATAAAAATCAATAGCAGAAGCAGGATGTGGTGGCTGTAGAGCTGGAAAAATCTTTAGATCACCTAATCGATAATTTCATGGTGAAACTAGAAAATGGAGGTAAGCTCCTTCGAAGGCAGAGCAGAACAGAAACCCAGCCCCAGGGGTCAGCATTCTTAAAAAACTAGACTAAAGGAGACTGAGAAGACGGTGGCTTCCTAGGTAGTCTTTTGAAACCCTGACCTGGGCTTGTTTTCAGGTCTCAACCTCTTCCTCCCGTACTGGAGGTTCTCGGAGTTCTCCTGGCAGCTTATGTGTAGCTGGTCAGGGTCTCCTGCCCCCTAATCCTTTAGAAAAAATGATTTCTGAGGGTGCAATGAGACATCTAATTAATTTCATCAACTCATTCATGTTACATATGTGCTTTATTGAGAGCGTTTTGAAGACCTTGGCCTTCACTCAGAGTATCTTTAATAATGGGACTGAAGGTAGATTGATAAAGGAGCTATTTAGGGGCTGGCAGGCATTTCAGCAATCTTAATCATATCAGGTAGATAAAAGCCCACCCCACCCATAGGCAGGACCGGATGATTTGACAGGGCTGTTGGGAAGAAAAAGGTTGTGGTCAGGTCACAAAGGAGTGTTCTCCTTAGAGTCAGAATTTCTTCCCATGCCTGGCTCACCAGTGCCCCCTAGGGACACCTAATGTGTAAGCACTTCTCTAGTGAGCATCTCAGCCAGAATGAAGGGGATTTAAAAGCCACGTCTTTTGAAATAATAAATAATCTAGAAAGAAGAAATAAAGTATGGAACCCTATGTCTTCATGTGTTTTATGCTTTGAAATCCTCTGCTATCAGATGGATGGATGGTGGCACTGGCTACTTTTCATAAGGACATTGAAAGGATTAGGGGACGCTGTTGTAAGCATCAGTGTAGAGGGAAGGGGAGAGTAGTATCGAGCACCTAGGGTATTGAGGACACGTATGTCCTTGATAAATGCTTGTTGGATTAATGAAGTAAATGAACACTCAGGAGGGATTTCAGGTGATTGTCTTACTTATTAGTCTCAATTCTCGCAATAACCCTTTGTGCTGGGTGTTAAATATCCTGTTTTTAAAATAAGGAAACTGAGGCACATGCGAGTTAACTTGATGACCACAACACCCACCGTGCCAGTCCTCCCCCCTTCCCAAGCTTGGCTGAGGCAGAAAATATGGGTCATTAATGTTTGGGGTGGGGGGAGGGACACGTAATCTCGATTTATCTCTTAGAATTATTCTTAATGAAGAACCTCCATGCCCACCACATAGGCTTCTCCAACCTGCTGCCACTACCCAAGCCTCTAAAACCATGTCCCCAAACCACCCCCTTTCCCCTCTTTCCCAGCCCAGTGCCTCCTCCATCTGGTTCGGCGGACATAAGTACACACCTGACCAAGGAACCACCACGGACAGTGGCAGAACTGGGGTCCGATCCCAAATCATCTGCCTCCAAAGCCTGACTGAGAGGGAGGTCTTAGAGCTGGCAAGTGGTGGATTAGAGGGCATCTGATTAAAGGACATTTTTATCTTCCATTTCAAGGGAAGCAGTTACAGCATATGTATAAACACATATTTCTTTAACAATGTGAACAGAACAGGTGTGCTGAGCAAGCATAAGAGAGTTAGCCTGTTTACTATTTTCCTACCCAGGGTTATGCTCTCTGTGTTTTGTGGAAAATAAGGGTGTATGAGGATATGATAATTGAAATATTACAGTATAATAATGACATTTATCAAGTGCTTGCTAATGACATGGGAAATTATCCATAACTTGGAAATAGGCAAAAGAGATTTCTGGGTTCCCTCTCAGTGAAGTAGTGGGCATTATTGAATAGCATACCCACTTGGGGTGGTTTGATTTTCTACAGTGTGTACGTTTGATGCCCTATAGACTATTGACTAGGTTATCTTACATATTGCGATCTCCCTCCGCAAGCACTTATTATGGAGCTTTATTTTACAGAATTGAAATGGAGATTAACTTCCCAAGGGCATAAGGGCATAAGGGAGGAACCAGAACTCAGAC
>NW_017732286.1:326454-333246 GCF_001890085.2 Hipposideros armiger | reverse complement strand
GATCCGAACCGAGGCCCTCTGGCGTCCATTCCAAGCCAATTCTTAACCATCACGCCACTCGGCCGGCCCTCAGTAACTTTTCTTTTAACATGAAAATTTTTTATCTTGAAACTTATGATAAATTAAAGTTATTCCAGACTGGTTTTAAGACTGATGATATCTCTGAGCAGTAATTTGGAAATTTTTATTTTCTGAACCAAAAATTACTTAAAGCAAAGTGACATAAAGGGTACCTTACCTTGTGTGGTTCATCTGGAAAAGCTATGAAAAATCAGTTTGGGGTGTTTGTTTTATTCATTTTATGGTGAAATATTTCAAATTTGAATATAAAAACAGAACATACCATCTGGAACTTTATGAAGTTATAATTTGATGCCATATTTTCTTCAGATCATTTTACAAAGAAATAAAACATTTTGATTCAATTGAGAGTCACTGTGTACCTCTCCTTTCTCAAATTTCCCCCACTCCTGATAGTAATCATAATCATGAATTCAGCACAGACCATATCCATGCATTTTTAAAACTTTTACTACCCCGAATTCATTTTTCAAATGTCCTAAACTATGCTATCCGATATAGTAGCCACTATCCACATGTGACTGTTGAACATGTGGAATGTGGTTAATCTAAACTGAGATTTACCATAAGTATAAAATGTACACTAGATTCCAAAGGATTAGTACAAAAGAAAAAATATACAATATCTCATTAGTAATTTTTATATTGACTACATGTTCAAATGATAATATTTGGATATGTTGAGTTAGAAAATATATTAAAATTAATTTCACTTTTTTTACCTTTTTAATCGTGGTTACTAGAAAAATTTGAATTATATGTATGATTCACATGATATTTCTATGGACAGTGCTGGTCTATAGGTGTTCACATTAGGGACTCTTTGGTAAAGGGATAAACCATCTCACTGATTTTATATCAACCTGGTTTCCTCGAGTTGACATACACATTTACTCAGACCTGCCTAAAATGAGAATATTTGCATTTGTACTCATTTTTTGTGTCTTTAAATATTTGCCTGCTGAAATATTCCAGGAGTGATGTCTAAATCCTTTACTCAGCTCATACAGTAGATTAGCACAAGTCAGATTTCTCTTCTCACTACTAACCAGCAGATGTTGAAATCCTGGGTTGGTTTAGTTGAAGAGACCTTCTGGAACCTTCCACCTCTTTCTTTTATTTATCACAGGAAGCTGAGGCCAGAAAAGTGGGAGCCTGGGTGGTGCTGATATGGCTGGAACTCAGGTCTCCTCAGACTTCCAAACTGCCTTCCTGTAAATGTAATCTTTCTTTTGCATTAACACAATTTTATATACTATTATAGTTTTAACAACCAATCGTTTCATGATTCCTGACTAGTAATTAGAACTCAAGATCAGAAGGTCAAGTAAGCAAGAGGATATTTTTTCCTTATATTTTGTTTTATTTCTGTGAGAGAACCAATGCCATTCACAGGGCACCTTGCAAATAACAGAGGATCTGGTGTCATGGATGTGTGTGTGTGTGTGTGTGTGTGTGTGTGTGTGTGTGTGTATAGAGGTGAAGGGCACAGGACAATGGGCTGGGAGGAGGAAACCCTGGTTCTTAATCTACCTTAGCCACCTTCTCTATGTGTGATTCGAGAAAGTCACAAATTAAGCACATGGGCTGTGGAAGGAAGCAAGTGGCCATGGATTCTTCCCAGTCCTAGCGCTTTATTCTGATTTAGAGCAATCATGTTAATTTCTAGTAGTCTCAGTTTCCTGCCTGGAAAATGTAGATAATAATCCCACCTCACATGTTTGCTGAGAGGATTAAATGAGATTATGCATCTAAAGCTCTCATGGAATGGAGCTATTTTTATTAGCTAGAAAGTGAGATGATTGCACTAGATGTTTTTTGAGACCTTTTTCACAAAAACATAAGAATACTTAACCAGTTATTTAGTGGCAATTCTGGATTTGGAACACTTTCAACCATTTTTAAGATGTGAGAGACCCTCCCTTCTAAACTCTGTTTTTCATTGAGATAATCCATGCTATCATGAAGAACCACATGTCAACAAGTGTTTCCAGACCGCTCAGTCTTGCTCTGAAAAAGCAAGAAATAATATTATAACTGACCTAAGTGTAAGTTTTCAGTGGCTGTATTGGAACATTCTGGCCATTCCTAGAGTTATACCAGTTGTGTCTAACTGAACAGCAATCTGATTGGAACATGGAGGTGGCTCAGAGACTGAAAACTAGTTAGATAAGCTCTCACTAAATTTGGGCAGCATATCCCAAAGTGTGTTCTTGCAAGAACTCACAGAAAAAAGTTATAGGCTCCAACAAGATTGGAAAACTCTGCAAATTACCACATATACCCAAATATAAGGCAGTAATTAATAGAATACAATCGCTTTGTTTTCCGTAAGAAGTTTCCAAAAAAAGTTCTTGACTAACATTAATGTATAAACTTTCAGTGACATGTTCATATTTTAAATCACATGTTGTATAAAATATAAAAGAATTTTAATATGTTGATTTGGAAATATGACCTTTCCCTTCCACTCAGTATTTTTTAATATATTCGTGCTTCTTGGACATCAACGTTGTTGCTACTACTAAAGACACCTATTGAGCCATCAAAATTTCCCACAGCCCATCTCTTCTCTTTTGTTCCTGTTTGGATACACGTCTGTATCCATGTAGGATGCTGTCAGTGGAAATTTCACCCTTTGTCACAAATATCAATTCACATAAGACAAAGACCATATTTAAACATTCCTCTTGCAGGTAAATATTAAAGATCCCCACAACTGTGAACACTAAATGTTCTCATTGAGAATGCCCTTTAAAAGGCTCATTAGCTATAATAGTCAGTACTAAGAATTGTGAGGTCACCTTTCCTAGAATAATTAATAAATGTGTTAAGAAAAAAATTTGTAAACAATTTTCTCGCCTCTCATTAATTGGGTTATGTCTGACAAATGTCTTCCCTACACAGTACTTTCTTGTTCGAATGAAGTATTTGAGGAGTCCTATTGCCTGATAGTTTAAATAAAGACTCAAATCTAAAGCAATTCCTTCACTTCTGAGGGATAATTTGAAAGCTAATAATTTCCTTATATTCCTGCATACATAATATGTCCTATTCTTGAAAGTTCACACACATTAGCATATCACAAAGATTCTTAGACGAACGACAGGAATGAAACCTATTCAACATTATATGATTCAGCAATTTCCAAAATTACTCAACAAGACATCTTTTGGAAAAGAGAACCTNTGCTTTGGAGACATGATTTTTAGCTAGGATGTAACTCAATTATGGTGATTTATAAAAAGCCTGAGGGCAATACTTCTTAATTTGGGTAGGGGCCCTGTGGGATTAAAGGTGCAGTGGTTCCAAAGGCTGTTTGTTCCAGGCCTGATGTTTGATTGCAACAATGTGAGTGTCTTGTCTGCACTGGTGGATTATTAACAGAGGTTATTGGTCTCCATGGCAAAATGATTGCTCTGAACCTAATCTCATTTATGGGAGTGCAAAAGAAAAAAAAGACTCCAGGTCAGGGAGATTGTATAAATGTTATCGCCACGGAGGTTCGGCTACATTCAAGAAGCTGAAGCATCTCCACGGACAGAGTTCACAGGCTGATTTGCATCTCAGCTCCAAAATACGGATTGAACTGAGGACATTTACAAGGGCACTCCGGCCGGTAACTTTGAAGAGACCCTGTGAAGGCGGCAGTGAGGGGCCTTTTCTTGCAGACCTGTACTGTACGGACCCAGCATGTGCACTGGGGGTTGTGCCAAGTGCCTGGGGGGCACCCTCATTCCCCTCACTGTGTTTGGCGTCCTGGCTAACATCCTGTTGTTTTTCCCTGGAGGAAAAGTGGTAGAAAACAATGAACACCTTTCCCAAGAGGTCTGGTTTTTTGGAGGAATATTAGGAAACGGAATCTTGGTGAGTACTAAAGCCTTAAAATCCCCCTGAAGGAGAGTTTGATCCTATCCTTTTAAAATTGGGTACTTATTGACCAGGAAGATATTGAGTTGCTAATAAAACCCTAAGTATTGCATGATGAAAAGTCAGGGCTCTAATTTTCCCCTTCTCCATTAGGACCTGACAAGACCTATCCACTCAATTTACTAAGTAATTTAAACTTGAGCTGGCAGGTCTCATGAATCAGTTAAGTTCCATGAACCAAACTGAAGGCCACAGAATTTCTTTATTCTAACAAGAGAGTGCTGTGGTGTGTGTGTGTGGCGGGGCGGGGGGGATAGACTTTCTAGCAAATTGACTGACTGAAAACCACCAAGAGAAGCAGATGTCAGTGGATTCTTCTTTCACTCACACACTGATTTCTTTACCTGTTGTTTCCAATAGAGATTGGGAACCTCTGCTTTAGAGAGAGACTCACTTTTTATGACAATTGAGGACAGTTATTTTTCTTTTCCTAACCCACCATCTAAATGGAACCTCAGGGTGTCAGATCTTGAAATCTTGCTCCACTGAAACTACAGTCAGGCCAAATGGCATCTAAATACTCAATAGCACTCATCCACCCCACTAGCCATGCTCTCTTACTCCCTTCCATGCCCCTTGGCCACCAAGTCCCAAATCACGGTTGTGTCCCCCTCACACAGCCAGGCAGGCACGGGCTCTCCCTTCACATCCCAGACCCACTCTGAGGTGCTTCTCTTGCTGGTAGATGCTGTTCCCTGCGCTGGTGTTCCTGGGCCTGAAGAACAATGACTGCTGTGGGTGCTGTGGCAACGAGAGCTGTGGGAAGCGATTTGCGGTGAGTTACGAGGCGGGGCAGACTCCGGAATTATTCCAGGATGCACTGTCCGCTTGTGCTGGGCATCTCGAGGGTGGAGACAAGTAACCAGCCCCAAGCAGGACCCTGGGGACAGCCAGTGCAGGGATAAAGATGGAATTCTTTTTGTGGGTGAAAATTAAAGAGAATAATAAAATTTAAAATACCAGTGCCCTTATACTTGTTGGGTATGAATACCATTTTAGAGTTTACAAACAAGAAAGGATGTCACAGCTGGAGAACTGAAGTGGTGCCATATAATAAATGCAGGCTGGGGAGGCAGAGATGGGGGCTGGACCCCTCCCTCAGCTGTGAGAAGTCCTGAGACCTTGTGGAGTCGTTTTCTTCTCTGGCCCTGCATTGCCTCGTCTGTAAAGGGGAGTGGGGACAAGATAACAGATGGTAACCTCCTCTCCCCAATAGTCCCCTCAATCCCCCATTCACACCTCTGCCAGGTTCACTCCCTCAGTGTCCAGCACGTCCCCTCTTCTCCCTGGATTTTGCCTTGGGACTTCTCTTTCCTTTCTTGTTTCCTGTAGCCATTCATCTTTTCATAGGTGGATGGAGAGATCAGGCAACCCCGTTCCAGGGTGGAGTGGGGAGAATGCCGGGAGGTGGGGTCGGGCCCCATTTCTACAACTGGACAAGTCACTGTCTTGCTCTCTGCCTTCGTTTGCTGTCCTATAATATGAGGAAGTTGAACTAGATCAGCATTTCCCAAGTTCTGGTACACAGAAGTGCTATATTTTTCAATAACATGGAAAGTTATTTCCTTTTCAATTCTCCTTCAACTCTTTGATTCTATTAAAAAAAAATGTTGTTTCAATGGAAAGAAGCCTTTACTATTTCTAACCCCTCATAACCTCCCTTTCTAACAAAAGGAGAAAAAGTCTCTAGCTCCAGGAATGCAAGCAACATTTAACTAAGCATTTAATAATACTGTGTTTATGTTTGCTAAAGAGTCTAGTTGTTCATTCATATATAGGGTGATATAAATGAATGAAATCGAGAGTTGCCTTAAAGAAACATATTAAGAGTTCCAGTACATTGATACGGCAAAGATGAAGAAGGTAGAATGGGAAGTACTGAGGGGACCACAGTAAGGCCAGCTGCTGCTTTAGATCCCAAAGGTTCAATTGTCCACCTGAGACTCATGAACCCGGATGATGAACGACACACACTTACCTTAACTTCTTAAAGGGAAAGAAAGGTGTAGCTAACCCTTCTGAAATAGAATCATTTCTAACACCATATTTGCTCATTTATTCAATCAAAAAAATATTCATTGAGCACATATGAAAGGCTGAGGCTGGTGTCCTGTGCATACCATTACAGATTTCCATGTGATATAAAAGATCATTCAAAGGGCATATCCTCACCTTAGCACCATCATGAGTCCCAAGTAAACCCTGATTATTATAATAATATTTAAAATCTTCACTTACAAAGGGATATGAAATAACCACAATTTATTCGATATAATCATATTACATGTGATATATATAAATAATATGATATTTTTATATAATTAATTACAACGTAAAGGAAGAAATATATAACTCATTTTCCCCTTGAAACATAATCCTGTTGTATTTTGTGGGCTTTGGAGGAATAAGTTGAAGATGAGGACTTGAAGAAAAATAGCAATTATGGAAAATTAGATGAAAAGAAGAAAGAGTCACTGCTTGGAGATTGAGCAGCACATTTCCTGGTGCTGAGTAGAAGGCTGCAGATCAGCCCATATAAATGAAGGATTGTTTTTGTTAATCATTTGTTTTAGGTTTATACATAACCACAGTGAGAAGTGAAATAACATTCAAAATATTATGCAAAACGCGTTTTACAATTAGATTTAAGTGAAGTCTCTGGAAGGCTGGAAAGTCATGTTTTTACAAGCGCAGTTGAGTCAATACGATCTGAAACACTTGGTCTGCCCAGTTCAAGTTATGTGCCTGAGGTTCTTGACCCCACCCCTACAGGTGGAACCT
>NW_017732286.1:317711-319533 GCF_001890085.2 Hipposideros armiger | reverse complement strand
GTTACATATTAGGCCTGTATTGGAGATTCTATACTTAACAAGGTTGAAAACCATGATTCAAAGCTATCAAATCACAATGAGCACTTCAGTCATCAATGAATAGGTGATAAAGATATGAGGATAGAGAGAAGAAGGGGACATGAGACACCAAAATTCATTCTAGGAGACCCCACCCAGAGGCCACATCTCCTGTAAAGACCAGCTACCACCTCACAAAGTCCCTGTAGTCACTATGCGGGTCAGGTGCGTTGAGTGGACCACCCTAAGAACCTGGATGTCTCTCTCTTCTCTTTCAGATGTTCACCTCCACAATATTTGCTGTGATTGGATTCTTGGGTGCTGGATACTCATTTGTCATCTCAGCTGTCTCCATCAGCAAAGGCCCTAAATGTCTCATGGAAAATAGCACATGGGGCTACCCTTTCCACGAAGGGTAAAGTATACCCTGCAATATTCACTTGTTACCACAGGGGGCTTGGGTAGGCAAATGGCCCACTGGGAGAAATTGCATATGTGCTGTCATCTTCATTTGACAAGTCTCAGTCATATTGCTCCTTGGAGGTAGAGCTGGAATGGAGTGAAGTTGCACAATATCTCACCTTTAATTGCCCTTTTGACAGAGACAAGGAGAAATAATAAAAGAGGGCACCTCACACCTGGCTTGAGGGAAGGAGATAGGTGGCATCTCCACTCACGTTCAAAATGTATTAGCAGAAACATGAGACAACTAATAATATTAATAAACAGAGAGCAGTGGCTTCCATTGCAGATCTTATAATAGAAAACAGAATGATTACTTACTAACAGGGCTCAAAGGCTGTCCCTACCACCCAGAAAGTCTATAACTAAACAATTTTTTAAGATGCAAATTTATGGCAAATGACATTGGAAACATTGTAGATTCTTCATGAGAGTTAATAAAACTCATTAAAGTAACACTTGATATTATCATGGGACTTGTATCTTATAAAGAACTTTTTCCCACAACTTTATCATTTAATCTCCATCTCTGGAAGCACCCATGAGGCAGTTCACTCTGCCTTCATAAGTTTGACTTGCTCAAAATCACACCACTAGTTGGGGACGAAGGCAGGGCTCAATATCTGACTTTCAGTCTTAGTCTTCTTATATTACACATCTTCTGCCTCTAGGCTGCGCTGTCCAATACAGTAGCCAGTAACCTTGGGTAGCTATTTAAATTTAAATTCATTTAAATGAAATAAAGTTAAAAATTCCTTAGTCACATTAGCCATATTTCAGGCACTCGGTGGCCACACATGGTTAGTAGAGACTGTATTGAATATTGTAGACAAAGGACATTGTCATCATCATGGACAGGCCATTTAGATAGTGATGTGTGGACTCTAACCTCCACAGGGGCTGGGATCGTTTCTGTTTTGTTCATCAATGCAGCCCCTCCGCCTCACACAGACACTGACACATCTGGAGGGTCACGAAACATGGTTGTTGGGTCCGCTGCGCATGGAGCATAGGGCCATGCCTAGAAAACCAACAGGACACCAATTTATTAACTCAAACCCTTATTACTAATTTACAGTGAGAGTCTACCGAACCTCAGAGCAGGCTTCAGACGGAGGAGATGGCGGTACTGGTTCTGTTATGATCCGGTTTGTTCATAAGTGTTTCACATGAAATGTCAATGCCACCCTACTGTATAGTTAAGCAGGACTACAAGGCCTTAAGAGGCTCATATCACATGCAGCAATTCCCAAATTATTTTACTGGGAAAAGCCCTCTCCCCCTACAGAGGACTGTTGGGGCTACACTGCCGTGGGAGGGAAGCCTTGTCCTCCTGTTTAAT
>NW_017732286.1:311265-315156 GCF_001890085.2 Hipposideros armiger | reverse complement strand
AAAAGGACTTAGGACCGTTGCCACTCTTCCCGTATCACCAATGGCAGCAGTGGGAGCTGCTTCTTTCTCCTCTTCCTCATCAGTTTTGCATGCATTATCTCACTTAACCTTCCTAATAAATCTCAGAAGAATTCTTATCCCTGAAGTAGAAAACTTAAGTTCAAAAGGTTAACCTGAAGAAGGCTCCCCAACTGGTAATTAATAGAAAGAATTAAAAAGCAAACAAACAAAATAAAAACACGTGGCAGCACCCTATTTTGTGTGGAAGCTTGTCCCAAACATGGGGCAAAGGAGGACAGACATGCTCCCTGCCCCGCTAAGTATTTGGTTGGCTAGGGTGAGGACACAGGACAGACCCCCACACTGAAGAAAGGGATGAAACTGAGGCGTGCACGGGAAACTCCCTTGAGGACGTGACATGGGCTGGTTTGAGGAGCTGAGCAGAAATGAGGAGAAATACATTTTGGGCAAAGAGAAGAGCAAGCCCTGAGGCACCTGGGAAAAAGCCCAACGTGCTGAAAGAACGTCAGTTCACTGCGCGGCCAGATGCTCAGGGTGAATGCAGGGAAGAGGGAGAGAAGGGGATGCCACATGAGGGGGACGACTGAGAGGCAGGCTGGGCCTCAGGATATCAGAGAACAGCAGAGGATTTCAGGCAAGACATGATGTGACCACTTGGGACTTTCAGGACCATTGTGATGGTAGTTATATGGAGACTAAACAGAAGGGTTCAGTAACGGGAGGGAGAGACAGAGAGAGAGGGAGAGAGAGGGAGAGAGAGGGAGAAAGAGAAAGTAGGAGACTGGAGTAACAATCCAGAGGAGACCATGAGCACCTACAAGGAAGTTTCCCTTGCAGAAGGCAGTGGAATCGGGCTCAAAAGAAGGAGACCAGCTTCGGAAACTGTCCAAGGTGGAGTCCTCAGGGTCAGGTGCGAGAGGAAAGAGGGAAGGTGATTGACGTGGACTCTGAGATTTCCAGCTCGGGGCACAAAATCCAGGGCTCTTCAGTGATAGAATTTAGCACCATTTTCCTCAGAAATGTTTGTTGGTGATCATATTAAAGGAACAAAGACAGTTAACTTTTTCTGTCAGGAGAATCATATTAAAGAAACGTCCCAGAAGGAAAAAGAAACCTGGGCCATTTCGAGGTACACCCTCTTGGCTTTCTTTGAAGTGAGGTCTCCTCCCATCCAAGGTCTTCCTTTCTGAGACAATTGGCCACCTCTACCTTGACCCTGAGCTACTTACTGAAAGGGAAGCAGCTTGCACAGGACATGGGGCCAGATGTGGGAGGGAAAACCAGAGGAAAAGCCAAGGACATTTAGCAGTAGGGGAAGGAAAAGGGACATAGCCAAGCACAGCACTTCCTAGTTAGGACTGCAAACCTCCTTGGTCCCTGGGGAAGTGGTGAGGAAACACTCTACACCAAAACACAGAACTGAATTCAGGGACCTGCTCAGAGTTTCAGTTAAGATGCTCTGCGTTTGCACTTCAAAGATTACTTATTAGCAAGGAACCCCATAAGCTGCCTTGAACACATTCCCTAGAGCTGAAAGCCACATCCGTAGGGCGACATGAGATTACACCACGTGTTCCCAGCTCTTGTGAAGCAGGAAACACACACAGGTGTTAAGAACTGGCTTTTCCCTTGGCCTGGCTGGACTTAGGGTCCAGTCATACCTCTGCCACATAACAACGGTGTGACCATGGGCAATGGATTTATCTCTCAGCTCTTTCTCTGTGAAAAGCAGGTAACAGCAAGATGTACTTCACAGATTCAGGTGTAAAGCACTCAGCACAATCACTGCCACACACTGCTTGCTATTTTGTGAATATAATTCATTGCTATAAATGGAATTTATCGTATGGAAATTATTGTAATAGTTTTTGTAATTTAATTTCAATCTTTTCAAGCACTCACATGAAGTTTAAAAAGAATAATTTCTTTACCATGTTCAGGTAAAGTTTAATTGGCACGCTAATATAGATGTAGTCATATATTTTGTCAATAAATCATATTTCAAATATACTAAGGGATGTAATTGCTCAAACAGAGGGATTTGTGTAAAGGTTAAGAGCATTGGCTTTGGAGTCAGGCAGACGTAAGATTAAATCCAGGCTCTTCTATTTCTAGCCTCAATTTCTTAATCTGCTTATGGGTGTATGTTCATCCGTTCAGTGACTCTTTCCTGAAGGTCACTCTATACCAGACATTGTTTAGGAGAGCACCACCTCCCGGTAGGACTGGGAAAGGTGATGTAAAGGCGCTGGCCCAGGGCTCGGCACCTGGGGAGGTTGCAGTACATGAAAGCTACTGTTATTTACTGAACGCTCTATGGAACTGGGGACAGAGCTAGGAAACATGGTCTCTGCCTTTGTGGGTGTACATTCCCGAGCAGAAGACAGACAAATGGATAGAGGATGACAGAGTGCTGAGAAGCACAGAAGGGATACCAAAGCCATCTGACGGCAGGAAAAGCCTCAGTAGCCTGTTCCGGAGGAAGAGGTGGCACCTGAATTAGCCAGTCAGAGTGGGCCAGACAAAGCACTGCGGGGGAGGAGGGTGGGGGCGGGCGGACTGTGGGGACCTGTTCCTTCCTTCAGCTGCCTTTGTTGTTGGCAAGAAGTTGCATGAAATCCATGATGTCCTATTACGACGCTTGTGGGTTTGGCAGCAGCTCAGGTAGGAGTGCCCTTCACAAGACTGGGATGGTTTAAAACTCCGGCTGAGTACACTGGGTGTAAACTGCCTTAGTTCTCTTTGCTTCACAGAACCTGAAAACATTATTAGCTGCCANGAGGGCAGTGTCACTGGCCCTCATATGTGGGATCCGAACTGGGGCCCTCTGGCGTCCCAAGCCAGCTCTTAACCAACGTGCCACTCAGCCAGCCGAGAGCCTGTTTTAATATGATAAATTTGACCAAAATTTTCATTTACTTTTGACCTAGATTATATGTTCTAGATAGTGAGAATGGATTCAGGTTACCCTAGATGTAAAAATTAAGGGGAGAAAACCTAAATAATGAGTAATATGAAACCTTAGCCACTGAAAATATCCAACAGGTAGTTATCCAGTGTCTTTGATGGGCAAGGAAGAAGAAGAGCCAAACAATGTCTTGTCATTTGACAAGACTCCATGGTGACAGGGAGTCTGTGCTCGGTTTGGGGAAGACAGTCATAAAAACCTACACATTAATGTGTCATAAGCACTGTGCTGTGATACAATTTTATACAGTCAGAGTACCTGGTGAGAAATATGAGCAGGGAATGGTCAGTTCTACATGCAAAGCCAGACAAGGATTTGCAAGGCACATGAGGCCAGAGCTCAGCTGGGAACGTTGTACCAAAAATACATTTATATATGATATGAAAACAAATACCAACTAAAGGGGAACTCCATTATTACATAGATTTCAATTACCCAGGCCTCACCTCACTCCATTCCCAAACCTCACCCTCCACCCCACTCTCCAATATATATTGTGATAAGATTGCTAGTAATACACGGAGGGGAAAGGGAAATACCTGACATTAAACTTAGGTTATCATATCTAATTTTCACAGCACACTTTGAGGTAAGCTTTAACATGTTCATTTTATAGATGTGACAACTAAGACTCTGAGGAAACATCCATCATACAGAATCACCACATAGAGAAAAGTGGCAACTGTGATTTGAACCTGGGTCTGCTGACTTTTAAAAATCATGTGCTTTGCATTACGCTTTCATGTCACCAAAGTAATAGAGGTGATAATTTTCCACGTCTATTTCCAAAATATTTAATGTTTCCAGCTTCTCTCTTATGACTGTTTATAATGGATGTTGCATCTCTGGGCCTAATATTTTTCATCTGCAAGAGAGAGTTAGCCCGGATGGGCTCCAGGATT
>NW_017732286.1:307209-309435 GCF_001890085.2 Hipposideros armiger | reverse complement strand
GCTGTCCAATACAGTAGCCAGTAACCTTGGGTAGCTATTTAAATTTAAATTCATTTAAATGAAATAAAGTTAAAAATTCCTTAGTCACATTAGCCATATTTCAGGCACTCGGTGGCCACACATGGTTAGTAGAGACTGTATTGAATATTGTAGACAAAGGACATTGTCATCATCATGGACAGGCCATTTAGATAGTGATGTGTGGACTCTAACCTCCACAGGGGCTGGGATCGTTTCTGTTTTGTTCATCAATGCAGCCCCTCCGCCTCACACAGACACTGACACATCTGGAGGGTCACGAAACATGGTTGTTGGGTCCGCTGCGCATGGAGCATAGGGCCATGCCTAGAAAACCAACAGGACACCAATTTATTAACTCAAACCCTTATTACTAATTTACAGTGAGAGTCTACCGAACCTCAGAGCAGGCTTCAGACGGGGGAGATGGCGGTACTGGTTCTGTTATGATCCGGTTTGTTCATAAGTGTTTCACATGAAATGTCAATGCCACCCTACTGTATAGTTAAGCAGGACTACAAGGCCTTAAGAGGCTCATATCACATGCAGCAATTCCCAAATTATTTTACTGGGAAAAGCCCTCTCCCCCTACAGAGGACTGTTGGGGCTACACTGCCGTGGGAGGGAAGCCTTGTCCTCCTGTTTAATAGTAGAGTAGGGTACTAGTGATTGGCATCAGTGTAGCATTAGACAGGGTTTTCTATTTATTCTATTATAGGAATGATACTATCCTTGATGAACTTAAAGTCAGTTAGAATCTATGTCCAAAACAAAGGAGGGAGGAAGGAAACACAGCAGATGCCAAGTAGCCCTCCCAGGCAGTACAGTGTCTGACATTAAGGACCTAACGCTTCCCCTGGCACACTCACACCCTGATTGTGATACAATGGGACCTATAGCCAAGGTCAGGAGAGTGACAGCTGGTCTGTGGGCCAACACAGGGAATGCCAGCTTGGGGGAAGGGCAGGAAACCTTTTTTTTTTAAAGATTTTATTGGGGAATTGGGGAAGGGGAACAGTGTTGGGAAATTGGGGAAGGGGAACAGCCAAGTGGTTGTCCTTTAGTCTTAGTTGTGGAGGGCACAGCTAGCTCAGCTCCAAGTCCAGTCGCCATCTGGCCCAGCTCACTCTGCTCAGCTCAAGGTGCCGTGTTCAATCTTAGTTATGGGTGGGCGTAGCCCACCATCCCATGCAGGAGTTGAACCCACAACCTTGTTGTTAGGAGCATGTGCTCTCACCAGTTGAGCCATCTTGTCACCTGTTGGCAGCTCAGCGGCAGCTCAGCTCGGGCGCAGCTCACTGGCCCATGTGGGAATTGAACTGGCGACCTTGTTGCTCAGAGCTCACGCTCTTAACCAACTGAGCCACTCCGCTGGCCCCAAGAAACCATTTTTGAAAGTACTCTGCATTTGTCCTGGTGAAGCAAGTTTTCATTCATATCACTACCTGTACTGCCCATCACTCTGTGACAGATGTCACGTGTTATTTCATCTACTCTTTGCAACAAGAAACACATTCATTAACAGGTATCAGAACACAGAGGTTTAAGAATAAAAACAGCATAAACTTTGCTGACAAGCAGGAGCATTTCAGAATTCTGCACCATCTTTGCTCACTATATGGCTTTGATAAGGCTCTGAAGGGAGAAAGGTTTAAATATCTGACAGCTGCAAAATGGCTTCAAACAATCATATGATAAAAAATCGCTATGTACAGTTGTATACAAAATCATATATTATACTTTCTAGGTGATTTATAGGGAAGAGTGATTTTGACTATCTGTGGGTTTCTTTTCCCTCATGTCCTGACTTAGGATTTAATCCCACAAAAGATGGAAGTCCACTCTCCGTGCAGGAGTGAAACATGGCACTGTTTTGGCGCAGGAAGGGCTTTTAGGAGTATGGGTCCAGGCGGAGTGCACCTCACTGCACCCTCTGCCACCTGCATACTTTCCCCAGCTCTCCATTGCCTCCTCCGTCCTGTGGCCCATCCTCTGAGACAAGATTTAATAATATCCCTTTTTGCCCTTATCTCCCACTGCCAGCTCCAAACCTTCCCTTGGACTGCAGAGGCTCATCTTGAGTTTCTTAATACAATAGCTGAACCTTCTGTTGCTTAGTGTTTTTCAGTTAACAGAGTGCTTTTCCCCATAATGTTGCATTTGATCCTCCAAAAAAGCTTGTGAGATAATGAACCGTCCTTTGGAGGA
>NW_017732286.1:258591-303014 GCF_001890085.2 Hipposideros armiger | reverse complement strand
CACACACACACACACACACACACACACACACACACACACCGGGGGTTGGAGCATGGGACACAGCAATCACTGCTGGAATCTCTGAGAGTCTCAGAACCTGAGAGTTTGGGGAAGAGAAGGAAGATCCTGGGGCCGTTATCCTGGTGGTTTGTGAGGGGGGAGGCAACAGCAGAAGTGGGACTGAGAGGACCGCCGACATCCAAACCCAATCAATCCTCGCGTCCAAATTCCCCAGTGAGCATTTCACTAATCTCACCACCAGGAGGGGCTGTCACCCCTCCACTGTACAAACTCTTCAGAAGAGGGAAAGAACTCAGGACTGCCAATCACTTCATCTTAATATCTTTTCTTTACAAAATGTGCCTGGAAAATATTGTCTCTTTAGAACCTGTTTAAAAATTGCAAAGATAGGTAGGACTACGTGGAAAAATGCAGAACAGAAACATGAGTGTTTAAAAAATAATAAATTTTGAAAAGAAGTCTTACACAACAATACATAAGAAGTGTTATCTCAGTGAATTCTCACAATTGTAAGGTTGTTCTCGGCTTATTTTATAGATGAAGAAACTGAGGCTGCCCGGTGCGGGGAGAGGGGTAGGATAAGCAACTTGTGTGAGGAATACAATGCTAGTAAGAGGAATGCTTGCATTCAAACCCAAGTCCATCAGAATCCAAAATACCAGGCTCTTGCCTTCAGACCAGATGTATCAAATTAAGTAAAATAATAACAATACTGACATTTGTTGAGCACTTACTATATGCTAGGCACTATTTTAAGCACTTACTAGTATTAACTCATTTAATCCTCACAATAACTCTATGACTTGGCAAGTAATGTTATTCCCATGTTATAAATAAGTCACACAGCTAGTGAGCAGCTAGAACCTGTACCCTTGTGGAAAAGTGAATCAATGCTATAAACAATGTTTTATTTTTAAACCAAGAGCAAAATGCCCATCCTTTCTTCTTTCTATTCCATTGAAGCCATCTTCCATCATTGCAAAGATTTTCAAATATGAATACACAATGTGTTTAAATAAGTGTGAACTGATCACTGGAGAATTCATCAGAAGCAGGGGTCTTCAAAAAGATCTAGAAACAATAAGTGGGATGTTAATTTAGTAGCCAAATAGAGAGTTTCCCACTGAGGCCTTTGGATGGTAGAGGATGCATAAAGGAAACGGGTAGGCCAATTTGTAACTCTAAGAATGTGAGAGGGAATGATAATAATCCCCAGGACTGATCCACTTCTCTGTGATTTTTATCGTAAAGAGAGAGCACTTCACAATTCTCCTTCACGGCACAGTGCCCTTTATATTGCAGCGGATTCCTAATATACATCTTTCATAAGTATATTGCAGTTTCTCCTGTTTCAAAGTTTTTGTAAAATGTGTATTAAGGCAGCAGGTTAGTTAGTGTTTTTAATCAATTAAATCTTTTTGCATGTGGAATATGTTAATAAAAATATAGTTGAGTCAAATTCACAATTTGGCTAGAATCAGGCCTTTTTTTAAAAAAAAAAATCAAGCTCTTCCCTATAACTGTAGACTAGACTGTACATGGCTTCAAATGGCCACTGGACTTGACAGATAATTTGTCAAACGTCCAAATGGTCCCTTAAGTCAATAAGTGGGACAAAAGCCACAAACATGTGTGTGATTCCACTCTTGAAGCGTCTTCATTTTCCTGGCCCCATTATAGATATTGACTGAATTTATCCATTCTCTCGGTCAGCTCACAAAAATAACTCTGTCAATTAGTAGCTGTGTGGCCTAGAGCAAGTCACTTAACCTCTCTCTACCTCAATGTCCTTATTTGTGAAATAGAAAAAAAGAACCATAATGTTTCTATGAGAAATAAATGAGCAAATATGAAATGTATAGAGTAGGGTCTGGCACACAATATAGACTCAATAAAAATGCTAAGTATTGTTTTTAAAAGCGGTACTACGGAATATTTTTCTTGGGGAGCTTATGTTTTGGAAAGAAAGTATCGCAACAGAAAAAATGATCATGGTGACTTTTTAGTCTAGGGTCTAGGGTGTTCCATACATTTTTATAAATGTCTCTTGTCTTCACCCATGTTTCCAACAGGGATTACCTCACGAACAAAGACTCGTGGAGCAGATGCCAAAAGCCTGAAAACGTGGTTCCCTGGAATCTGACCCTTTTCTCCATCCTGCTGGTCATAGGAGGTATCCAGATGATTCTCTGTGCCATTCAGGTGGTCAACGGCCTCCTGGGGACGCTGTGTGGAGATTGCCAGTGTTGTGGCTGCTGTGGGGTAAGTTGAGTTCTTTGTCCTTTCCTCTCTACATGCAGAAGGCCAAGGCTGACCTGGTCTGCAGTGTTAACAGAAGGAGAGGGTATGGAGGGTGGCAGCTAAAAAAACCCAGAACCAGGCTGGAAAGTCCAGGCAGCCCCCTCTGTCAACTCAGGGAAACAGTGACATTGTGTTGCTAGAACCCAGAAACTCTACTCTCTGCACATTAACATACCCAGGTTGAAGTTGACAAAATTGTTTACTCTCACATTCATAGTCCTGGAAGCAAAGAACTCCATATATATATACAGAAATTTACAATAACAATATATGAAAATCCCCAGTAAGTAGGCATGTGTCATATGCACATATTGCCAGCAGTAATACACCACGGTCTGGCCTGAAATGTTCTCACCATTTCCTAACCAGATCTACAGAGTGGGTTAAAGTTGCCAAGGAATATATGCAACATGCTTTAGGATATTTTCATTTCCCTGGAAAAGAACAGAACATAGCCATAAAAACAAAAAACACCCTATATTTTGATGGGATTTCTAATTATAGAAGAGAGAAATGGTTCTTAAGTGGGAGGAAAAAAAGGTAATTACTAAGGATTATCTCAAAATATGATTGTATATGATCAACAACAATGTAAAAAATCTAAATAAACCTATGAACAGTAAAACAATGTAATTATTTCAACTAATGACCAAATCAGATCAAGCAATTATTCATATACACACTGATTTAAATATGTAGACAAATGTATGAGGGAAAAAAATTAAACAGAACTCTGATCTCTAATTGGAAATTATATAAATAAATATAAATAAAGATCTCTCTACTTAACATAATATCATTCCCAAATTTTAAATGATTCAAGTGATTTTCTTTAAATTTTTAACAAGCATTATATGTGTAAATCAAAAATTGTGTGTGTGCGTGTGCGTGTGTGTGCGTGCACAGAGAAATATATAGAGGCATTCAGCTAGAAAGTCTGCACCCTGCCCTTGTCTTTGGTCCACCCAGTTCCCCCAGTTCTCCACCCAGGGAATATTACCTAATTTCTTAAATATCCCCTCAGAGTTTCTTTTTTATTGTTTTCATTCCCCCTACCTTAAAAAGATTTTTTCAAAACTTAATAATACTGAAAGTGCTTATGACATAGTATTATTTAAAAAGAGCAAGATACAAAAAAATATATATAGGATATACAATTATATAAGTCAGAAAAAGCAAACACTATAAATAGAAAAAACACCTAAAGGAAATTCAACGAAAATGTTAAAGATATGTGTTTCTGGGTAAAAGGACTTTTGCTTTTTTCCTTCCTTCTATCATATTATTCAATAAAGTTTTAATAATCATATGTTTTAAAATACAAAAAATGTAAATAAAAAGTTCTAAAAATCAACTGTAAAATGCATGTATTACAAATAAATTCACTGACTATTGTTTTTTTTCTATAAATTTTCAACTCTATTGCATTGTATTTAAAATTTTTGGTCAATAAACACAATTGGAGAGAAAAGAAAACTACCAGCTAGTAATTCATCCAAATGATTTTTACAATAGCAGTAAGAGCATTAAACATTTGAATCCTGGGATTCTTCCAAAATAAATTTATGCTTTCTAAATCAACTAATTCATTTCGAGCACTGGTATGATTTCTTTTTCTGTTTTCACAGAATACATTTACATATTTTTAGTTGGAAAGCAAATTTTTATTGCAAGATTTACTGAAAATACAACTGCTCTTTGAATAGAAGACAGTAGTTCACTAAATCTGAGGATTATCTAGAAATTAAAAAACATACCCATAGGTGTTGGTACATTGGCTCTTTTCAGCAAGTGTCATCTATTCAGATATTATATTTTAGCAATGTTAATGAATAAGTCACTCGATAGTCAAAAAAGGCAGTAGCTAGACTCCACAGTTAGTGCACAAGCACCAGAGAATGAAGAGGATGAATGAACCCCTCCCTCCCTCCCTCCCTTCCTCCCTTCCTTCCTTCCTTCCTTTTTTCCTCCTTGCTCAACTTTTTATTTTGAAAACTTTAAATCTTTATAAAATTTAAAAGAACAGTACAAAAATCACCTGGATATTTCACCTAGTTATATAAATTGTTCATACTAATTCACTCTCTCTTTCTGAACCACTAGAAAGTAATTTGTAGACATCATAAAACTTCACTACTAAATATCTCAGAGCACATGGGAGCTGCATTTTTAAAAACTCAGTCTCTTGAGGATTCCTTTCTTATCAGCAGCTTGCCCCTCATACAGCTAGTCAGCATCCCTCCACCAATAGGATGCTGTGGAAAGTCTTGGGCTCTCAGCTGAGATACTTACTACTTGAGTTATCCAAGAAAGCAGCTTAATTTCTCAGAGTCAGAGTTACCCCAACCACATTTGCCGAATTTCTACAGGCAGTGTGCAGACCAACATCCACCCATTCAGGGAGAAAGTATATATTGAGAGGTTCCTAGGCCTGGCACAGACCTTGAATGAGGTAATATTGGTTTGTCGGAAAAGTCTCATGACATATTTTTGCAACAGTTGGCACTAGTTCATTGTGGGAATTAATTAGTCCATTTTAGAGTCATTCTCATCTATGTTATTGCTATGTCATTTGACAGCTGACAGTTCTAGTTCGTTCTAAAAAAATTGAGTGATTTGGTTGAGTTTTGGAGATTTTACAAGTCGAAGATGGAAGACCAAACCGTGCATTTTTGCCATATTTTACTGTTTTACTTCCATAAAAGGAAGAACACGCGTCAAGCTTGTGAAAAGTTGCATAAAGTTTATGGTGACAACGCTCTACAAGAACATCAGTGCCAATAATGGTTCACGAAATTCTTCTGTCCTGGTGATTTTTATCTCAACAACGCTCCTCGGTCAGAGAGGCCCACTGAGGTTGATGATGACAAAATAAAGGCATTGTTAGAGTCATACCCCCGTTAAATGACATGAGAGATTGCAGAAACATTGAACATCCATCATTCAAGCATTCATGACCACCTGAAGCAGCTGGGATACATGTAAGCAAGCTCGATATTTGGGTCCCTTACGAACTCAAAGAAGTTCATTTGATGGCATGTATAAACATATGCGATATGCTCATTAAACATGAGGAAAATTATTCTTTTTTGAAGCGACTGATAACTGGTGATGAAAAGTGGATTGTTTACAACAATGTGGTGATTAAACGGTCTTGGTCCCAATGTGATGATTCGCCTCAAACAACATTGAAAGCAGACATTCATCAGGGGGAGGTTATGTTCTCAGTGTGGAGGGATTTTAAAGGTGTCGTGTTTTTCGAGCTCCTACCAAGGAACCAAACAATCAATTTGAATGTGTACTGTCAGCAATTGGACAGTTTGAATGAATCCGCCATCCAGAAATGTTCAGAGCTTGTCAATCGTAAAGGAGTTGTGTTCCATCACGACAACACGAGACCACACACAAGTTTGATCACCTGTTAATAATTATTGGAACTTGTATACAATGTGTTGCCACACCCACCATACTCGCCTGACCTTGCGCTGTCAGACTTCCACTTGTTTTGCTCTCTTCAAAACTCCTTGTGTGGTATAACGTTCAATTTAGATGAGGCTGTAAATCAGCACCTTGTTCAGTTTTTCGTGAATAAAGACAGGTCCTTCTATGAATGGGGAGTTATGAAGCTCACTGAAAGATGGCAAAAGGATATCGAACAAAATGGGCAATATATCATTGATTGATCTTTGTTCTTTATATAAATAAATGACCTTTGAAAAACAGAAAAAATAAGTCATGAGTTTTCCGACAACCCTATAGATGGAAACATGCCTTAAAATGCAAGCTATGACCTGGGTTCAATGCCAGTTGTGCGGTCTTGGCCAAGTCTGTTGCCCTCAAAACTTTCTTTGTCTGTAAAATGTGATTGTTAAACTTACTTTGGAAGATTGCTGACTGTCTAACATGGGGTGATAAATGTGCATTCATTTCAACAGTTAAAAGGCTCACTACATTGTACTGATTGTGGTTTACTATGAGTATGAAAATCAGTGAGGCAGTATAGCTTCAAGGAAAGGAGCATAGCCTGTGGGTTCATCCTCCCTGGGTTCAAATCCTGGCTCTCCTACTTTTTACCTGTGGCTTTAGATACATCACTTGAGTTCTGAGCCTGTTATTGAAATGATTTTTAATAATAAATAATGCAAAATAAAATGAAACTTCAATTCCTATAACCCAAACACAGTTAAGGAAGAGGTTGAAGCTCTGAAACAAAGTTATAAGAGTAGGGGGCAGAAGTAATTGGGAGAATAGGAATGATGGGAAGGGGAGGAGGAAGGGGAGAAGGAAGCAAAAAAGAATATTATAATTAATTAACTTTTTCTGCCTTCCAGGGAGATGGACCAGTTTAAACCTCTATGGGAACCTGCTCTAACTTTACGGCATGGAAGAACCATTAAACTTCTTTTTTTGGGGGGGCAGGGGGTGGGGGCGGGGTATCAATTCCTATCTGCTTCTGAATTGTCAAAGCCAAGGGAGGAAAGAGTTATTCCTTCTCCTTCCCAACTCGCCTAACTCAACTTAGAATGTTATGTTAGTTTCAAATAAAAAAATGGGTTGCCCATTTAAGTTAGATTTATAAATCTTTCAAATTAGCATCCTTTTAGAATTGAAAAGCAGGTTCAAAGCTAATTATTCACGATTTTTTCTGTAAGAATGAAAAATATATAATGTCACATGTATTGCCAAACTGCTTCTTTGTATACAGAGGTATTTATATCCTTAGAACTTTAATGTAATTCAAAGGAGAAAAGCACTTGAAAATGAGAAACTAAGACCAATTTTTGTTTTCAAGATTCATGGGAAAAAAGAATGACTGATGTAGCATAAATAAATGTTATTTGGCATCTTTTTGGCTAATGTGTTTGAATTACTCTAGTGACTAATCTTTTGAACTTGCCATCATTTGTGAGGGTTTCTTTATGTATATTAAATTAAAATCATAATTCAAAGGTAATAAAGATGGTGTGTGTTTGGGGAGGGAGAGACAAAAGTTTCAGTGAATAATACCCTTTTTTCATCTTTTTTACAAATCTTTCTTTGATCAAACAAAAAACAAAGTTGATTTGGGTAATAACTTGTCAGCCTATGGCCCAGGATTAAGATAATAAGAATTATTAATTCTATGTGTTATGTTAAAACATTATGTTGGTGAGGGCTTGTCGAGTGGCTCAGTTGGTTAAGAGTGTGAGCTCTGAGCAACAGGGTCACTGGTTTGATTCCCACATGGGCCAGTGAGCTGTGCCTGAGCTGAGCTGATGCTGAGCTGCCAACGGGTGGCAGGATGGCTCAGCTGGTAAGAGCACATGCTCCTAACAACAGGTTGTCTGTTCGACTCCCACAAGGGATGGTGGACTGTGCCCCCCATCGCCCCCCTGTCCCCCTGCCCCCTCAACTAAGATTGAACACAGCACCTTGAGTTGAGCGGCCACGACCTGCCAATTGGTGGCCTGATGGCAACTGGACTTGAGAGCTGAGCTGGCTGCGCTCTCCACAACTAAGATTGAAGGACAACAACTTGACTCTTCCCTTCCCCAATTCCCAACACTGTTCCCCTTCCCCAATTCCCCAATAAAATCTTTAAAAAACAACAGCAACAAAAAAAACATTATGTTGGTTTTATGAATCAGGCAATAGGATGGAGTGAAATCCATTATGTGGATTTGAGTTAAAACACCAACTGCACCACATACCAGTGTAGGGGTCCTGAGAAAGTTCCTTTCTTTTTTTTTTTAAAGATTTTTATTGGGGAATTGGGGGATGAAGAACAGACAAGTTGCTATTTTTTTGTTCTTCAGTCTAGTTGTGGAGGACATTGCTTCACTGGCCCAAGTTGGCACCATCATTGCGCTCTTCCCTGGCGAGGCAGATCAGTCACTGGCTTCTGGACTGCCGCTTACGGTGGCTTGAGGGCCGCTCACGCTGACTGCTGGCTACACACGGTAGCCCATGGCAACCCACTGTAGCAGGGGCTACAGCCTATGCCATTGCTGGCGACTCATGGCAGCCCAGCTCCAGGTCGAGCTGTTGTTCAGCATCTTAGCTGTAGAGGGCAATGTCACTGGCCCTCATATGTGGGATTCGAACCAGAGTCCTCTGGCATCCCAAACCAACTCTTAACCAACACGCCACTCGGCCGGCCCCGAAAGTTCCTTTCTTAGTCTCAGTTTCGCCATCTGTGAAAGGACTGTGGAAAGGCCATCAATCATCCCAGAAATTTGGGAGAAGATTTGGGTACAACAAGGAAGCCTGTGGGATGGTCAACATGACTGATGTGAATAAGGACGGCCGCAGAGGGAGTGACAAGACAGGGAGTCTCTGCACCAGCGAAGCTGAGAGGTTGCTCTAGGTGGGTGAGGCACACTGACAGCTAGGTTTCTCAGTCATCCATAAAGCGGTTACCAATCACCACTGATGGCTGGTCACAGGGGACAGCCCCTGAGGACACCAGGAGTCAGATAGGCACTTAAAATCTCCTTGGGGGAAACTATAAATACATATGTGTGTGTATATATATATATATATATAGAGAGAGAGAGAGAGAGAGAGAGAGAGAGAGACTGAGTTTCAAATCAGTTTAGACCATTGTTTCTCAAAAATGGCTGCTCATCTGAACCTTAATTAGGAAATGTTCTAAAACTATAACATCTGAGCCCAATATAGACCTGCTGCATCTGAAAATCTGTGCATGAGGAATGGAAGTCTATATTTTGTCTAAGGCAGTATCTGATTCAAGGCTATACCCCAGTGCCTAACAAGGGACCTAGCACATAGGAGGCAATCGATCCATCTGAGGTGCTCAGAGCCCACTTTTTTTCTCCTGTACCCTCAGACTGAGTGCGATAGTGTCCCTGCCTGAGAATTAAACTGTAGGAAAATTTCCAAACTGGGGATCCAAGAAAAGTAGAAAGTGAGCATTCGAGTTACAAACTGAATGAGGGGCTGAAATGATCTCCTGGCTCCATGACAGACCCATGAGTATGAAAGTCTAAACCGTATTTCCCAACACTGCATTTGGCTCCTGCCGTGAGCACCGTGGCATGGGGTTATAATGGGGTCGTTCATAGGATTTTCCTTCTTTCTCAGCATCCTACTGGGTCCATGAGCACAAGGCGAAAGGCCCACTTGAATGGGGGAAGGGAAAAGGAAAACACTAGGAAAAACAAAATAAAACCTAAATTATTTTCTTGAAATGTTACCCTACACATACACATAATATGAAGACAGACCTGGGATATTAGTGATGATGGAGAAAAAGAGAGACAAAGGATTTCCAGGTTTTACCCAAACACACAAGTCATACATACAAGTGTAGGCAAGAAGACATTATGACAAAGTGCTGAACAAAGTGAATATAAACAGCACTCAGCTTCTCTTCCTTATTCAAACCCTGGTGGGTGTCTGCCCAGGAATTGAGGACAGTTCTGCTCTGAGCCGCTAAGGAAGACAGGAGGAATCTGGAGGATCTCGGAGGGAAGCAAGCCAAAAAACAAATGGTCAGAGGGACATCCCAATTATGACTTCATAATTCTTCAATGGACAAAAACTTAGATTGGCAACATTATATGACAGACTTCTTGCTGATCTCATGAAAAGGACATGTGAAGTGTATTCAAATTGAGTCCACAAACCATAGATAACTGTCTTGGACCACACCTATGAAATGCAGGACAGAGAATTCTAAGACATATTGTCATCTATGGGTGCTGAGCAATAGTGTATATTCTCCCAAAGGGTGAGTTAGGAAAAACAAAATGAAAGAGAGAGAAAGAAAAGAGGAAAGAGGTAAAGGAAGGTGGAAGAGGAAGAAGTGGGGAAGGAGGAGAAGAAGGGGAAGAAAAAAAAAAAGAAAAGAATTGGTCAATAATGTATTCATGGGAGAGGACCATTATGATTGGACCCAAGGGGGGGAAAAATTGCCTTTCTACAAAATTACTTTGTTCTGAGTTAGAAACAATAATAGGCTAACCCCAACCTTAACCCAACATATCAGTCAGTGTTTGATCAGAAATCAAATATATATATATATTTGTGTGTGTGTATACACACACACACACACAAACACACACACACACACACACACACACACATTTGTGGTGATGGGGGAAAAGAGAGAAAAAGGATTTCCAGGTTTTACCTAGATATATAACAAGAGTTGTCTATGGTAATGGTGGAAACTAGTTAAGCAGTCTCTGAAAGACTGCAGTCCTCATGTCCGATGCTGGAGCTTGTAGTCCCCAGGACAGGCCATCAGCAAGGGAGGGTGGGTGTTAAATGTGACAGAGCAAGAAGACGTAACCCACAGGATGAGCGGAATCTCAGGAGGACGACCTGAAACCCATGTCCGTCCTCACTGCCTGTGGCTTCGATGTGTGGGTGTCCTGCAGAAACTTTATCATGGAGCTGAACACACACCGCCTGGCCCAGGGCTCAGGGAAGCTGAAGGCGATCCTGGGCGGGGGGACAGGTGTAGGCCCGCCATTGCCTGATGTCAGTGAGGGGAGGCAGCGGATGGGCGAAGGTGTCTGAGCTGCCGGACGCTGCTGCATCCTCTCCGCCCTCCAAAGCTGACACAGTCGCTCTTGTGGAGCAATTGGAAACATGGAAAAGGGGACCTGGGGAAATGCAGTTTGGCTTAGCCAAGTTGACAAATTACAAAGCCAGCACACCCAGTTTGGGGAAGGGAATGGTTTCTTAGTTTTGTTGTGTGTGCATGAGCACATGTACTCTTTCTTAGTGTAGATCAGGACCTCTTAGCCTCTACAAAATTGACATTTGGGACCAAATAATTCTTTGTCAAGGGTGGGGAGAGCTGTCTTGTGCTCTGGAGGATGGTCAACAGCATCCTTGGCCTTACCAACTAGATGCTAGCAGCAGCCTCTTCTGCTCAGTTGTGACAACCAAAGTATCTCCAGGTATTGCCAAATGTCCCCAGGGAGCAAACTCTTCTGTGGTTGAGAATCACTGGTCTTGATCTCATCCTACATGAGGAGAAGAACCATTAGCTCTTTATCCCGGAAACCAACACAATGCTTTGCTGGCACAAACTGTTCAGGAATTATTGACTGAACGCACGCATATACGCCTAAATAAATATTTACCATTCACCAAAGTGACAGATATACCTTTGAAAGAAGGTACTATGCTCCTGGAATATTGCTGTTCTGATTTCAGAGCACAGCTTTTTGGGCCTAAATTCTCTCCCACATGATATTCACTGTTATGGCTTTCATGGCTGTGTTCACAACTCCCGTATCTTTATCCCCAGCCCAGACCATTGACCTACCCGCTAAATATCTGTTTTTGAATGTCTCATTGGCCCCTCAAAGCAACATTTTTAAGCTATACTATCCCAGTCTCTCCATACAGATTTCTCCTGAACTTCTGTCAGGGAACGTCATCATCTGCGTTAAGTAGACACAGAACCAAGAAGTGATCCTAGACGACTGTCCTAAATCCATAACTTACCATGCCCTACCTTTTCTGTGGCTTCCATCACCCAGCCCCAAGGGCCTCTGCAGACCCAGCCACTGCTCTGCCCAGAACTCAGCATCCAAAAAGCGCCTGTCATCACACACTCTTTTAAACCCTGGCCTTGCGCATACGTCTCCATCTGCATGGGAAGGCTCTTTCCTTCTTCTTTATCAAGATAACTGCTTCTTCTTGTTCAAGACTCAGTTCAGGGTCATCTCATCCAGGTTCTTCCTTCCTCATTGTTCTCTCAGCTAATTGACACACCTCCACATTCTCCTATGACATTTTATATGTGTCAGAATGGTTGCCCTTTTCGTGTTCCATCACGTAACACTCCGCCTTTCCCACAGGCCTGAAAACTCCTTGAGCTCAGAAACTCTAGCTCATCAATATTGTACCTGGGCCTGGCATAGAGCTGACGCTCACTGAATGCGGTGTGACTGAATTATTTCTGCTCCAGAGAAAGAAAAGGATCATCTCAAGCACTTTGTAATCAAACATGTTAATTAAAAAAAAACAAACCTCCAGCATTTTTGTTAATATGCAGAAACTTTGGTAAGTTATAACATGGATGATTTCACTGGATCTTTAGAATTGACCAAGTGTTCACAGTTGCCCAATTCTTACCCTCTGCTTTGTCTTGAAGTTTCTGCTTTCACCACAGGGCCCTCTGCTTCATCCCCTTTAGGGACACCACTAAAATGTCCAGTAGCAGCTTCTCCCTGGGATCGGCTGACCGCAGTGAGAGACGTTTCCTGACCAGCTTCCCACTGCTGCTAAGGTCTGCTTATCCTTCCTTGTAACAGAAAAGCCTTTTCTATTTGTTTCTGAGGCATTTGCAGATTCCGGAGATTGGAGGTTCTTCTGTTGCAATTGTCCTTTTGAATAAAGTTTCTCCTTATCTAAGTCTGAGTTTGTTTTTACTTGAGAAAACCCTCTGATACAAAAACTACGATTAGCCCATTTCATATAAGAGTAAAGTGAGGTTTAGAAAAAAATAAGGAAATTTCTTAGGGCCCCATAAACAGTGTCAATGAAAGAAGAAAGGCCAAACATGGTAAACTTTTAGAAGAATTTATTTGAGAAAAAAAAACCCCAAGGACTGGTCTGGAAGCAGTCTCCAAGGATTGAAAAAAATGCTCCAGAGAATGGCAGGTTTGCGGTTTCTAAAATACATTTACAATCAAAGGAAAAAACATAAGGAAGTTTACATGAAATCCACTGGTGGTAAAAGTTACGGATGTGAGAGAAAGCAAAGTGGGAAAATCTCAGGGACTGGATAAAAAGGAAAAGGAGAGATACATACTTGTTTTACATTGGTGGGTACAGAAGAGTTAACATTTAATATTTACTGTAATTAGAGAAAGTATGGGGCAACAAGAGAACAATGGGGAGTTTGGGGTCGTAGAGCCCTGGTGCGTGTGGTTATGCCTCCAAGGGGTCTGGAGAAAATAGTTACTGACATTCCAAGGGAATATTATCTTAGATGCACAAAAACAATGGACAGGGCTCATTTACAGCAAAGATTAACCTTTTATTAAGAAATTTATAAACCAGGAATGTGACTACCCACCATGACTTACCCAGTGAGAAATTTGTGATCAGACCATCCTGTGTGGTTACTCTCTGTCACTGAGCTTATCAGGTTTACTACATAGCAGCGCCTCTTTTCATTCACAACAGCAATGGGAACCCCAGGATCCAAACTCAGATAGTCTCATTTTTTGAGTGCGAGAGTCCGCACTCTCCACCACTGTGCTAAATGGCCTCACTGAGTTTTCTAAAAGCATCTAGGAAGTGATACTTCACTGTGCTCATTTAAGATTTTTATGCAGAACTGAAAACACTAAAATTTTGTTATTTTTTTAAATGTCATAATGTATTCTGTTCATTCATGCTGGAGGAGAGGTAGTTAGTCACCCCAGAATAGACCTCTTTGGATTATGGATTATTTTAAGTAGGTTCATTTTAAGAAACAGCAGACAAGGGAGAAGCTCTGAACACCAAGTACAAGCCACCCTTTGTAAAAGGACGCTTACATTTGTAAGGGTGTGCCTGACCTGCCTTCACAATCGGTGGAGAAGATAAGAGACTTAAATCTGCATAACAACCTTACCTTTGTTCACTGTGCTTTTCCTGGTCACCTACCATAACAGACTCTCCATCGCAACATATTTTGTCTGGAGCTGAAGGTGGTTTTAAGGTATAAAAAAGACTTCCACCATTTTGGCGAGCGACTCAATTTCCCTGGGTCTCTCTCATGTTTACAGGAAGTGTACATGTCCTTAAACTTTCATTTGTTTTTCTTCTGCTAATCTGTGTCAAGACATTTGATTATTCTACTAGCCTGAAGATCCTTGAAGGGCAGAGGAAAAATTGCCTCCCTGACAATGCCAACCTGAACTAGTGAAAACCATTAATTAAAATATCATAATCAAAATTAGTATTTTTATATAACCATTCAAAGCACCTATATAAAGACAACCGCACACTGTGCCCCTGGTTGCTCACTCTATGCGTTTTATTTCCCAGTATTTCTCGTCAGTTGAGGAAAGGGTGAAGATAGGGAATGTAAAATAGAGTCAGTTTAACCAAGGTGCTATGATTATTAACATTATGAAGGTTGAGGCATGAAAAAGACTTCATTCCTGTTCTAACTAGCTTAGAAACTTAAACTTTTCAGCCCTGAGTCAATTCCTGAATATATATCTGGACCTCCAGGTAGTCCTCTAATTACACCCTGAAGGAATCAGGCATACGAGTACATCCCCATGATATCCATCATCCAGAGCATAGACTGGGACCTGACCAAACTTTCTGGCACCCATCTTCCAGACCACCTGTCTTCTGACTGATAACCATCTAGGAGCAATCCTAGAACTAAGAAGGCAGGACTGATAATTCTCAAGAATGTACTTTTTGCTATAAGAGATTTTAACTTTTCTTCTTTGGATAACTTCTGAGTTTTTTGCCTCGCTGTGTTTCCAGTTTGTAAACTCTAAGACCTTTGAATAAACTCTACTCTTTATTTCTAGCAAAGCCTCCAGACACTTTTTGAGTTTGTTCGACATAGTTATTTTATCCTTTCTATGTGGAAGAAACCAGAATGCAGAGGCCAATTTCTAGAAGCTTCAGAGTTAAAAAAGAAGAAAAGGAAGAAAAGGCCGGCTCCTAAGCTCTCTGCACCCCATGCAGCAGCTTACCTGTCCCTTATTCCTGCCACCCCACTGAGGACTGACACTTGCAGAGCAGGCATTCTGATGGAGACACCATTTTTCACCTTTGTCAGGCCCATTTAAGATCATAGTCCTCACGAGTAGTTGTGCTGTTATTAGTACCTTATATGAGAAGTGAGGAGATTGAGGCATGAAGAGGTTGAGCAAGAAACCCAAGTCTACAGAGTGAGTTGGTGACAGAACTGGCATTAAACTCAGGACCCCTGGCTCCCCCAACCCCACCAAGCTCTCCTGCCCTGTCCCCGCCAAGACTGTCCTATGGACGCACTACAGCTCGGCTGCTTTCCACTGACAAGGCAAAGATTAAGCTCCTTCTTTTTTTTTTTTTAAGATTTTATTGGGGAACTGAGGAGGGGAACAGTGCTGGGGAATTGTTGTTCTTCAATCTTCCTTGTGGAGGGTGCCAGTCGCCATCTGGCTTCCTGTCCGCAGCTCGTGGCCTCTAAGCTCAAGGTGCTCTGTCCAATCTTAGTTGCGGGTGGGCATAGCCACTATCCCATGTGGGCTTCGATCCCGGCAGCCTTGTTTTTAAGAGCATCTGCCCTATCCACTGAACCATCTGGGTGGCAGCTCAACTCAAGGTGCCGAGTTCAGTCTTAGTTGCAAGTGGGCGTAGCCCACCATCAAACAGGAAATCTTGTTGAGCCATCCTGCCACCTGTTGGCAGCTCATGGACAGCTCAACTCAGGTGCAGTGTCACTGGCCCATGTGGGAGTAAAAGCGGTGGCCCCATTGCTCAGAGCCCACGCTCTTAAGCCAACTCTTAACCAACTGAGCCACTCGGCCGGCCCCCAAGCTGTTTCTTAACACCATTCAGACCAGTAACACTTTCCGTCACATGATCGATCATAGAATCCTCAGTATGATATACGCAGACAGGCCCCAACGTTAACTGATTCTTCAAATATCGACTCATAATTCATTCTCAAGAAAGCTCGATGAATTGAAGTCAATGAAAATAGCAGCAGGCATTGCAGATATTGGGCCAAAGAGGAAAGACCACTGGAGCTGACATTTCATCAGTATGAATTATCCTCATCCCCTCATCCAAAATGTGGCATGGGATGGTCATATATAAACTTTAATGAATATGGTTTTCCATCTTTTTAAATTTCTATTTTTGTGAATGTTTTATAATGTACACAATACATTAAAACAGTCATCTATGTATATAAATTATAAATAAAGAAAAAATATATATACATACATTGAGGCTCCATGATAAAACAGTTTTGAGACTACTCATTATGTTGTGGTGGTCCCCAAACTTGAGAGTGACCAGACCACATGGAAGTTTGCTAAATAAATGCAGATTCTCAGCCCTCAGCCTCATTCAGATTCAGAAGTCAGAGAAATTCACATTTTATACTAACATCTTAGGATATTCTGAAGCTTGCTTGGAAACTGTCTTTTTTTTTTCCTCTGTACTTAAAAATATTTTATTGTTGCTCAAAAGTCACAGACCTTCCTAGCAAAGGATATATAAGTGAGTGCAAAGAAGGAGACAAAAATATCAGTCTCCTGTGTGTCTTTATACTCCCCCTTCCAGTGAGATCCCAACCTTTCCCCAGCCTCGGCCTGTTGCTCCCCTAAGGGGGCGCTGATCATCACACCATGGCAAAGCCAACTGCTGCCCTCTAATGGTCATTCAGTTGATCATTTCTCAAGGGCAGGTTTGGCTATCTTTCTAAAGAATCCAATTTTTTTCTAATATTTTCTCATCAAGGAACATTTTCCAAAAGCCTTATTAATTCAAAACATGGAAGGGCGAGCAAACAAGTCAATCAAAGATGGTGCCATTCAAAAGAAGGACTGCAGTATGAAAGGCAATAGTCTCACAAACATATTCATTCATTTAACAAATATTTTGAAAATGTTTGGAACAGTGTACTACTAGGCATTGTTCAAGGTGCTACGACAAAACAAGCAAAAATTCCTGCTTTCACAATAATGACAGGCTAATAGGAGGAGACCACGAAGAAGTGAATTATATCTTACTCTTAGATGGTGTTAAGTGTGGTGGAGAAAATGTGACCTGGGAAGAAGAGAGGGAAAAACTCACAAAAAGAACAGGAGCATTTTATGGACTACCTATGAATTATTGGGTGTTCTATATAAGTCACTTCTCTTAATCTTCACTACTCGCTCATTATACCCAGCCTTTTTTTTTTTATTACAATAGCTGGTTTTACATGTAAAGAAACTGAAGTTCCAAAACTCTCAGAAACTTGGCCAAGGAGCTAATTAATAGCTGCACTGCACAGAATTTCTGACCTGGTTGTAGGAGCAAAGCCCAGGGAAAATTTGTAAAGAAGGCCCACGCCTGCCCTTTCTTAATGCTCACACACTTGCCTTCTCCAGGCCAAACCTCATCTTTTCCCATTAATGTTCCCCTTGTTCTCATTCTCTGAAACTCTTATTTTATTCTATGCTGTTCCATAAATGGATTCTCTTTCTAGAATGCAAGGGGCTAGTGACTTAATCTCTGCGAATCCCACAAATGAATTTACTCCATTAATGAATTTACTCCATTTCTCATTCCTGTAACCCAGTAGGTTGTCATTATATATTGTTTCCCTTCCATTTTCATTTCCATGCCTGTGTTTAACAGTTCCCTATTTCCAGTATGTTCTACCTGCTCCTCTCAGCTTACTTCACCGGCCAGCCTCAAATGATCTCCTTCTCTCTAAAACGATATAAGCATCCCCTTAGTGCTAAACACATAATGGCGTATTACCTTTTTGGAGGCAGAGGCCATTTTTTCAATTCCTTCCTGCCCTCATAGCACCAAATAGGCCCATGTACTCAGAGAAGGCCACCAGCCTCCCTCCAATCTGGTTCATGTTCACTTTTGTGTCTGTTTTCCTTAAATCACTCTCCTATTAGAAAGCTTCCTGTGACTTCTGTCATGTAGGATAAACTCCAACTCTGGAACAAAGCATATGAGCCCCTTCCCCATCTACTTTATTGGGCCTCACCTCCTGCCTCATTGTCCCCACACTCTGTCCCTCCAGGGCCATGAACCTTCTTACTACTCTTCTTTCAAAATCTTGCGCATTCACATATGTTGTTTCCTTTACCTGAAATGGCCGGGAAACTCCTTGAAACTAGGGCTTGGACACCGTGGGCTGCTTGAAGCTGTTCGCTCCTCCCCTTCTTTCCCTGGTCTGAGGTCCCATTACTCTTTGTCCCATGATACACGGCCCGGGTTAAACTGCAAGCTCAAAAAGGATTGAGGGATTTCTAATACCTTTAATACCTTTGCTCATGCTTTTAACATTGCAGGAGCTCGGCAAGTACAGTGATGAATGAATGAATGAATGGGCTCAATGTATATTTGCTGGTTGTTAATATTAGTGATTCTGAGGATGTTGGGGGTTATCAAAGAAGATCCTAAGAGTCTTACATTCTTTGGCATCCTTGGCAGAAACCAAATCTGGCTTAGGGCCAAAGGTCTCAGACCCACAAAACTCTCTCCTACTATTGGAAATACAGCTGGCTACCCAAAAAAATTTGGTGAGAGGTTACCGTATTTCAGAAAATGTTAGTAATTCCCTGACTTCATTCTTATAATTACTTCTTTTTTTTTTTAAAGAATTTATTGGGGAATAGGGTAGGGAACAGTGCTGGGGAATTGGGGAAGGGGAACAGACAAGTTGCTGTGCTTTTGTTCTTCAGTCTAGTTGTGGAGGATGTCGCTTCACTGGCCCATGTTGGTATTATGATCATTGCGCTCTTGCCAGCTGAGGCAGATCGGTCACCAGCCACTAGACGGCAGTTCACAGTGTCTCACGGCCGCTCACACTGGCTGCCGGCACTCACGGTAGCTTACGGCAGCCCACAGCAGCCCCAGTGTAGCCTATGCCGTCGCTGGTGACTCACGGCAGCCCAACTCCAGGTTGAGCTGTTGTTCACCATCTTAGCTGTAGAGGGCACAGCATCACTGGCCCATGTGGGATCTGAACCGGTGGTCCTGCTGCTCAGAACTCGCGGTCCCCAGCCAACTCAACCAATGAGCCACTCGGCTGGCCCATAATTACTTCTTTTTTTGTTTTTTTTTAAAGATTTTTTTTATTGGGGACTTGGAGAAAGGGAACAGTGTTGGGAAATTGGAGAAGGGGAACAGCCAAGTTGTTTTCCTTCAATCTTAGTTGTGGGGGGCACAGCTAGCTCAGCTCCAAGTCCAGTCACCATCCTGGCCACCCATCGGCAGGTCGTGGCCACACAGCTCAAGGTGTTAGTCTTTTTTATGGTGGTTTGATAGAGGTAAAACTGTCTGATTGCCATTTGATTAGTAATGAAGTTGGCAATACTATTTGCCACCCAGTTTCCTGTCCTATAAATTTTCAATTCATACACTTGGCTCATATTTCTATTGGAATGTTTGTTTTTATTGATTTACCTTAGTTTGTTGTGTATTCTGAATACTATCTTTGGTCTGGTTCCCAGAAGCAGATACTGACACAACGACTCATGTACAAGTGATTTTTAAAGAAGCATTAATTATTATTTATCAAAGGAATGGGTATTTACAGGAAAAATTGGTAAAAGAGTGGGTGACGCAAGACAGGAAAGGGGAGGAATAAAAGCAAGGATGTGCTCTTTGGCAAAGTCCCACAGAAGGTGTTGTCTGCCTGATCCCAGGGACTCTGGATTGTTACACGCCTACCTGACATTAACTAGAGGTCATATTGTAGGATGTAAATTCCTAGGCATGTCTAGCTCTCTGAGTGTGTGTAGGCAGTGACTCTGGCTCTCTTTTAAAAAGAGCCACAGGTGTTAGCTGTTGGAAACAAAAATACACCAAGGTGGGAGGTGTGGGCACAAAAACAATAAAAAGGAATCAAAGGTGAGCTGTGTGGAGAACGGACATCATGCACTGTAGACAATAGTATTATGAAAGATCATTCAATTACATTAATTCAAGAAATGCAAACTATAACAGTAAGATATTTTTTACAAATCATATTTACAAAGATTTAAGAGTTAGACTAACATTCTCACCAAAAAAAAAAAAAAAAAGAAAATTGCAAGTATGTGAGTGATGTATGTGTTAACTAACTGCATTATGGTAATCATTTTGTAAAAAATACACATAAAACCACTACATTGTACACCTTAAACTAATACAATGTTATATGTCAGTATCTCAATAAAACTAGAAAAAACTCAACAAAACTCTTTTGTATTGTATATTATTGCTAGAATAGAAAAAATATATATACACATTTTAAGAAAGGAAAAAACTGTATTAAAATTGTAATACTCAATAGATACTGATAACAAAAGATGTATACAAGTCATGTATATACATTTTTTGACACCCCCAAGTATATTTTTCATTCAATTTTTGAACTTTACTTATATATTCCACATATCTTCCCAAATATTTTGTAGAATGTATAAGCTGGAAAACAAAACAAAACAAAACAAAAAAAATGCTAGGTTGGCTGGGTGGCTCAGTTGGTTAGAGCGTGAGCTCCGAGCAACAGGGTTGCCAGTTGAATTCCCACATGGGCCAGTGAGCTGCGCCTGAGCTGAGCTGCCCCTGAGCTGCCAACAGGTGGCAGGATAGCTCAGCTGGTTGAGAGCACATGCTCCTAACAACCAGGTTGCCCTTTGACTCCCGAATGGGATGCTGGGCTGCGAGGGTCCTCCCCTCCCCACCCGCAACTGAGATTGCTCACACCTTGAGTTGAGCGGCCCGTGAGCTGCCTAAGGGCAGCCGGGTGGCTCAGTGGTTAGAGTGTGTGCTCTTAACAACAAGGTTGACTCCCACATGGGATGGTGGACTATGTCCCTAGCAACTAGATTGAAAATGACTACTGGACTTGGAGAGCTGTGCCCTCCACAACTAAGATTGAAGGACCACAACTTGACTTGGAGATGATGGGTCCTGGAAAAACACAATGTTCCCTTCCCCAATTCCCCAATAAAACCTTTACAAAAATAAAAGTAAATGTTTACACAAATCAAATTTGACTATTTTCTTTAAAATTGCATATTTGTAGTAAAACTTCTCAATCTCAAAAAAAAAAAAATAGGCACTATCCAGCTCTAGGTTGGCAATGGTGAAATAAGTCTTTGTATACACTGTTGTTGGAAGGCTGGAAGTATAAATTGGTATGCCCTTTTTTTGAAAACTACTTGGCAGAATCTATTAACATTTAAGATCACATACGTTTTGACTTAGTGATTTCTTTCCTAGGAATTTGTCCTCTAGCCATATTCACACCAAAACAAGCTGTTTCCTACAGCACTATTTGTTAAGGCAAAAATTAAAAACTACCAACTGGCTACCAGTAAAGGACATCCATACAAAAGAATATTATTTGTTTAAAATGATGAAGTATACAACTTTACGTACTGGTGTGGAACTATGACCATGAAATATTGGATATGTCTGTTGCCCACTGAGAGACCTTATACAAGTTACTTAGCCTCTCCAAACCTTAATTTCTTCATCTGTATTATCCGAGGATAATATCATTCAAGTAATAAGGTCGCTATGCAGATGAAATTAGAGAATATATATCAAGTGTTCTGCATGTGCCTGGCACATAGTAAATATTCAATATGTATTTGAAATATCATTGTTATTGTTAAGATACAAAAATGAAAGCTTCCAAACAGCATGTATAATTGCTTTCCTTTTGTTAAAAAATCCAACTTATAGTATAGGAAAAACATTTAACGCACGTATTTTTTCAAATATGAGGTTTTCGGGATAGAGAATTTTCACTTTTTACTTTATACGTATTAGGATTTATAACATTTCCAACAACGAACACAAGTTACCTTAAAAGTGATGATGAAATAAGGTTTTTAAAATGATAGAGACTTGACCCTGGTATGTTTCCACCAGCATCTCTTCCTTCTGTTGTTTAGCTCAACGCTTAAAAACACCGTTCAACTGAGAGTACTCTCACGTGTCTGTACAGTGAAAAAGTTATCAGGACAGTGAGACTCAAGGGATTCAACAGCAAAAATGTACTGTCACAGGCACACACTTAGAATGGTGAGTTTTTAGTTTTGACAACAAGAGGCTACACCACATTGTTAATAATAGAGGAAAGACTGAGAATCCTATATTTTTGATGTCTCGGTCAAATCTGTGAGGGTGTTGGAAGGACAGTGTGATTTTTGAAGTATATATATATATATATATATATATATATATATATATATATTATATATATATATATATATATATATATATATATATATATATTTCCACTTAAAATAAAGTGGAAACCAAAATTCTGCGGATATTTAGAATAGCGAAGAACAAACATTTGAGCCAAAAAATGTTTGCCTACAAAATTTTTTTTTCTTTCATTCTCTGCCAGGAGGGTTACATAAGCCTCTCTCCAATACCATGCAAAGCCTCAGTAAAAGGAACACACACAAATAATAAAAAGACAAAGGGTCCAGGTGGAAATTCAATTGTATTTATTTTTCTTATACAGAATCAGAGAAGTAAAAACCAGTTCCAAACTCCAGGTAAAATGGAGGTTGATCTGATTGATTGGGCTGCATACTTTCTGTATGCACAGCATTCTAAATTAAAAATAAACACACATATGTAATATTACAAAATGTAGAAGTAAATTTTTTAAAAGTTAAAGTACTAGCACATAAATGATGTAGTGTGTTAGGGAAACGGTCTCTGTCAATCACCTATTTTCCCAATTAAATGAATCTACAATTTTCTTTTTTTAACAACTTTTTTTTTCCCCATAAAAGTTGTACTTTCAAGTTACTTTCTAATTATGTCATGAGAACAGAGCTGGTAATTAGCAACAGTTCTCTCACTCCAGATCACCTTCGTCAGCGAGCTTTTCTACCACACTGGGTACAGCACACTGTTTTACGTGCTTCGTATTGTGTATAATCAGCGAAAGAGATGGCATTTCATATCCTATTACTATGGTGAAACACTAAAAATGACTGAGATTGAACAGAGTTGCAAACAGATTTTGACAATGTATTTACTTCAAGAAAACGTGTTGTATCAGGGAAAAAAAAAATACCCTGAAAGAAAGAGCTCTGAAATTATTTTTAAATTTCAATTTTTAATATGCTTTTTCTATGGCAAAACTATTGGATGAAATGTTGAATTGATTGATTGATGTAGGACTAAAAAAGACTAGATATCCTGGCAGTTGTTTTATAATAAGAAAAACAGTATAAGTAGCACCTTATCATAATTCTGCAGGGGTTTTAACACTTACAATAATAGGAAATAGCCTTTAAAAAGTTGTTCTTACTTAGATTTCTAGCTTTACTGTTCTTTAACAAAGGCCATACTTTATGGCCTTAAAAACAAACACAAAAAATTATATCTGGATTTATGTATTAGTAAACACATAGTCAGGGTCCATATTTAATTCTGTAAAAATATTTGTTATGTTCATTAATAAATGTTTTGACTAATTTCACTAAAAATAATTCTTCTAGTATTTTCTAATGCCACAAGCTTACTAGGAAATTACCTCTAAAAATTGATAATATAAATCATCGATGTTTTAACTACTTTAAAAAAAGAGGGGCATCTGTTTCTTTTCCGCTTAATAACCTGAAAATGAGTCTATAAAAATATTTTTTTAAAATACAGTAACACTGCTCAGTTTTGTTAGGTCCCTTGTTTTTTGTTTTTCTTAGAAAGAATGTACAACTCTTTTTGCAATTATTGCTAACAAAAGAGAAAAAGAAATAGTGCTCCCTTCAATTTAGTAGCAACATAAGCATCAACCCCATCTCCCTCAGAGCACTTAGAGAGAGAGGAGTCGGAGGAACATAAACCACGGGTCCTTCAGGAAAAAGAAATCACTTCATTGTGTCAGAAGCAACAGCAGGTTTCGTTCTTGTCTGCCCCATGCTCAGCATCCGTGAGGCAAGGGTTAGGCCACCCCTGCCTCTCCCCCTCCCACATAAAGTGCACCAAAGCCTTCTTTTCATCTACAACAGTCTTTTGGTATAAAGTTGTAGTGGGAAATCATTGTTTTGTTCTTTTGGGGCACCTCTCCTACCTCCGGCTTGTCTTGCTTATGGGGTACTGTAACTTGTCTATTTCCATTTAACAACTAGTCCCCTTTCTGCTATATTCCATAACCTCACTACTTCATCTCTGACCTTTTCACTTGCCTTCTTTCCAACAAGATAAAATAGATTCTGCCCGTCTCTCTTCTGGTCGATTGAAAGGGATCTTACTTAAGACCCCGAACAAATAAGCCCCCTTGGGAATTGAAAGCGTCCTCCCAGAGACCTGAATTAATAATGTCTTTGTAAAAAGAGATTAAGTTCATAGATTATAAATAACATCAGTTGAAAACATTAAACAGTTGAGGACTTCATTGGCAACGCAGGCAGAGTGCATGCCAGGTGAACCGGTGCTCTCTCTCAGTCCTTTAAAAGCTAATAAAAAAAAAAACATTTTTGGTTACATAAGAGGTATTGAGTACATTTCATGCCTTTTTATACCAACTGTAGCAAACAGGGTTAGAATAACATACTTAGGAATCAATTTTACTGAATTGTTCCGAAACATGTCTCCACCATACACCCTCAGAGGGCATTTTTTTTTTACACATCAGTCAGAGATCTGCTTCATCCTTCAAACAGCTTCATTGATAAGACTATTTTAAACACTCGAAATCTCGAAAGCAAAACTGACAAGGCTTCAGAATTTAAAAAGCAACAGCTTACTGTGTGTGCCATCAAGTTGAAAGCTATATTGTCCTGACGTTTTCAGAACAGTTTCAAAAGACAAAAATACAGTTGCCATTGATTTATCAGAAACATTTGGCTGCCCTTTGTCATCAGCCACAAAATCATAGTGCTTTATAAAATAACATCACATTCTAAGCTGCAATTTTTAAAAAAATCCAACTTGCAATTTTAAAAAGTTCTGTTTAATAAATGCTCAGAATTAGTACCAAACTGGTCTCTTTCAGATCTGAATGTAGGGACTGTGGCTAATGTTCTGCTACTCTCCCACCAGAAGGCCTAGCTGTCTAAATGCTATGCCATAAAATGATGGAGGATAAACTCTAGTAGGACCGTGTGAGCCTTTGGAAATACAGAGTAATAAGAATTATCAGAATCAGCATGGATTCAGAACTACATTGTATTCCATACAGCAGAATTTTACTATCCATACAATGATTTTTAAAGCTCGGGTTAAATATTTAAAGCATTTGGTACTACTGTCATCAATACAGTTTTCGAAACTGTAAATCAGGTCTAATTTAGTGTACATTTCCTGGACCGAGCCGCCCGTCAGAAGTCACTGCCTGTGGTCAGCTTTTTAATGGTTTATAATCAATTGATGTATAAATTTCAACTAACACCCATAAAGCTTAGTTGTGGGGCGCAGAGAGAAAAATGGAGAAGCAATTCTGCATAACCCACCACAGGAATGCAGGCTTGCATAAAATGAAAATAGGATATTTATTTATGTTTAACTTAAAGTACTGTCAATCAAATCCAGGCAATGATTAAACTGGCCACATGGAAAGGAGGGAGGATGAGTCATGGAGGCTGAAAGTGGTACACCTGCAGACTTGCTCTGCTCCATCCCTTTTTCCAAGAGGCCCAGGAAATGTCAGGTCATGGCTGCACCCAAGTTACAATGGTACTGATTACAGCCAGGTTAGGAAGGGCTCGCTTTTGTTCAGAGCAGACTCTACATCATTGAAGAGGGGGATCAGATCTTCAGATTCCAAAGTTCCTAGGTCAACATTTGTTCCTGGAAGACAGTCAAGAAAATCAGGGAAACGGGTCTGCTGAGGATTGATGTTCATGGGTGTCTGTCCGGCGTTTTCTCCTATAACAGAATGAAAGGAAATCATTTTAACTCCTTTTTTAAAGCTCTTGAAAGAAGGACAGTTCCAGTGTTAACATAACTCTCATCTTCATTTGTGCTATGCCTACATTTAAGAAGATTATATTGCTGCCAGTCTAAAATACTGCATTTCTGGGCAAAATTTCAGCTCCCACAACTGACACTGAGTCACTGTTGCTCACTCCTAAGAGATACACTGATGCCAGATGAATCTTTATTGCTCTGGGTAGATGTGGTCCAGGTGGACAGGTCCAGGGAGATAGGGAAAGAGCATGTGAAAGCACTGTGGACCTGACCTACCATCCGTGCCTCCCCATGACAGCGGCATGAAGGGCTGTTCTGTGAAAGAGTAGAGAGGCCCTGCCTGTAATAAATAGCTTATCACAGGGTGATAATCTCAGGATTTAAGTGTAGGCTTTTATCTACCCATGTCCTCCCTCTTTATATTCAAAGATAGTGGTGAGGAGTTTCTTTTAACCATGTTATTAAAAGGCTGTCCTCACTGATGACTCTAGGGGTCAATTTCAAATCCTTTTATAAGGTGGGTTCTGCAGATTGTCCCCCTCCCCCCATACATGTACGCCCCACAACTATTTACCATTCTCACAGTGCATATGAGTCACAGTACACGAGCGAGCATATGAAGGTTCTTAGAAGTCTTGTAGTAAAAAATCTGCTTTATTTTATTTTGCTTGTTTAGAAGTCTATTTCCTAAGCCCATTTAATCACCTCATCCTATTTTGGCAGACTTTATATCCTAATAGAACTAGAGTCTACAGAACACAGTTGAGAAAATGCTGTTCTAGAGGAAAGTGAAGTGTCTGGGATATAACATGAAGAACACATGTTCTTATGAATAACAGTATAGGGAAAAATGCACTGACTTCTGTGCCGGTAGACTGACCTTTTTAGCTGTGTGAACTTAGACACACGTAACTTGTCTGACTCTCAGTTTGCCCATCTCAAATTGGTAGTACCTTCTGTTCTTTTTCTTCTTTATTTAAGTATAGTACCTTCTTCATAAATTGAAGTAAAGCACTATGGTGTCTGCCATATACACCCATGGCTATGGGTACCATTTATACATACAAACTCATATACATACAAAAATACAATAAATGTTTGTTGAATGTACTGAGAGAAAGAAAAACCTTGGAACCCAATCACTGTTGATTACACAATATTAGAACAACTAGTTAATTCAAGCAGCCCCAAACAATTTTCTGAAGGCAAAAAATATACCTCAAAGATTGAGGATAATTGATAACTATGGTTTCCACCATAGCATCATTTTTAAGAAACCCATTAAATTAGCTTTTGTGTCTTACAAGTTCAGTAGCCTTTCTGAAAAGTATGCAAAGAAATTTCAGTATTCTGAGCAAAACTGGAGAAAATTCATTTTAACTATATGCATTAAATATTTTCCAAGGAGAAAAATTACATCTTTCCTAGAGATAAGAGAAACACAGTCAGACTTCATTTTGGTGATAGCAAAGCTAAACGACTTTCCTAAACTCATAAAATATCAGTGATTCTTGGCAATATTTTACAGGATTTTCACTGCAAAAGGCAATAATTTAAAAAATTAAATCAAAATCAAGTTCAACCACATGAACTCAATACAGTTTTACTGATATTGAAAGACATCAAAATAGAAAAGAAAATCCAAAATAACTCTTTCCTACCCAGTAGAGTTTAACAGATGGAAGTGAGGTTTAAAAAAATTATCTGCCCTGAAAAATTTTCTGATCTAAAATGCTGGGTCTTTTTTTTCTTCATCTCTAGTTACAATTATTCATCTCTATCAATTTCCCATTTTAACTTTCTAATAACACAAGTATACACTTTTTAGCCAAACAGAATATCTCTGTTTTACAGAATTCCTCTTATCCTTCCTCCTCAGACATGGAAAGTATGAGGAGACTAGCTAAGGTTCTTTGTTTAGGTTCACAATTTTAAAATCTCTCACTTTGGAGCAACTATGCAATAGTAATCTTTTTGGTCTTTGCCGTTTTATCCACTTAAAAAGTGGGAGAGGGCTGGCCGAATGGCTCAGTTGGTTAAGAGCTTGCCCAAGAATACAAGCTCTGAGCAACAGAGTCGCTGGTTCGATTCCCACATAGGCCAGTGATGCTGCGCCCCGAGCTGAGCTGCCAACAGGTAGCAGGATGGCTCAGCTGGTGAGAGCACGTGCTCCCAAAAACAAGGCTGCTGGTTTGAATGGTGGGCTATGCCCACCTGCAACTAAAGACTGAACTCAGCACCTTGAGCTGAGCTGCTTCCTGAGTGGCTCAGGGGATAGAATGCACACTCTTAACAACAAGGCTGCCAGTTCGACTCCTGCATGGGATGGTGGCTACGCCCACCTGCAACTAAGAGTAAACTCGGCACCTTGAGCTGAGCTGCCTCCTGGATGGCTCAGTGGATAGAGCATGTGCTATTAACAACAAGGCTGCCAGGTTTGACTCCCACATGGGATGGTGGGCTATGCCCACTCGCAACTAAAACCGAACTCAACACCTTCAGCTGAGCGGCCGTGAGCTGCCGACGGGTGGCTGGATGGCGACTGGACTTGGGAGCTGAGCTAGCTGCGTCCTCCACAACTAAGATTGAAGGACAACAACTTGGCTGTTCCCCTCCCCCAATTCCCCAACACTGTTCCCCTCCCCTAACTCCCCAATAAAATCTTAAAAAAAAAGAAGGCAATTCTTAAAAGAGTGTGATTATTTCAGACTATTCTGGAAGGATGGGTCACTTCTCAGGCTTTGCTCCTGCTGTTTCCTTTACTCCATCCTCACACCAAAGCCAGCTGTTCTTTCCATGTGCATTTTGCAAGGGGAGTGCTCAGCTGGCGTGTCCCCATTCAGCACGTGGCCAGTAAAACTAACAGACCTTATCAGGCCACACCTGAGCTGTCCACCCTCAGCTTGTCCTCATCTTGTCACTGTATACTTACATTTCTCCCCTTGAGAGGGGTTCTGCCCACCTCCTATAGCAACTTTACTGAGGTGACCCTAAACTCTGTGGGCTGACGCTCAGCCCTAACATTTATCAAGTCCTTTTGTACTTTACGTCAGCCTTTTTAGAAAGAGGACAGGAAACCTTTGGGCCAAGCTCTGTGATCTCATGACTCCTCACAATTCTACGAAGTGAGCACATTATTCCTACTTTATAGGTAGGAAATCTGAGGCTCACAGAGGTCACATTACTTACCCACAGTCACTACCCAGCAAATGGAAAAGCAAGGATTCAACTTAGGCTGCCTGTCTGCGATGACTATGTTCTTTTCAGGACACCACTTCATTCTACATTTTGGCTTTAAAATTTACCCACTCGAGGTCTTTTTATTATTTATTTATTTATTTATTTATTTATTGAGATTTTATTGGGGAATTGGGGGAGGGGAATAGCCAAGTTGTTGTCTTTCAATCTTAGTTGTGAAGAGTGCAGCTAGCTCAGTTCCCAAATCCAGTTGCCATCTAGCCGCCCGTCGGTAGCTCATGGCCATTCAGCTCAAGGTGCCGTGTCAATCTTAGTTGTGGGTGGGCATGGCCCACCATCCCATGCGGAAATTGAACCCGGCAACCTTGTTAGGAGCATGTGCTCTCACCAGCTGAGCCATCCTGCCACCTGTTGGCAGCTCAGCTCACTGGCCCATGTGGGAATTGAAACAGCAACCCTGTTGCTCCAAGCTTGCGCTCTTAACCAACTGAGCCACGTGGCCAGCCCCTTGAGGTTATATATAAAAGCCACCGTGTAGAATTCATCTTTTTTTTTTTAATATCAAGCTTAGATTTACACCTCCTTAGTCTTTTATTTAACTTTGCTTTTTTTTTTTTTTTAATTGGGGAACTGGGGGAAGGGGAACAGTGCTGGGGAATTGGGGGAAAGGGAACAGACAAGTTGCTGTCCTTTTGTTCTTCAGTCTAGTTGTGGAGGACGTTGCTTCACTGGCCCAAATTGGCACCATCATTGTGCTCTTCTGGGGCGAGACACATCAGTCACCGGCTTCTGGATGGCCGCTCACTGCGGCTGCTGGCTGCTCACGCTGGCTGCTGGCTACACACGGTAGCCCATGGCAACTCATTGCCACAGGGGCTGCAGCCTATGCCGTCGCCGGCAACTCACGGCAGCCCAGCTCCAGGTGGAGCTGTTGTTCAGCATCTTAGCTGTAGGGGGCGGTGTCACTGGCCCTCATATGTGGGATCCGAACCGGGGCCCTCTGGCATCCCAAGCCAGTTCTTAACCATCGCGCCACTCAGCCGGCCCTTAACTTTGCTTTTTATCTTTACTGGCTTCCCAATGTTTAAAAGATGAAGCAAATAATTATTAAACATAGGAAGGAGCCACTCCAACGACGGTAAAATAAATCTCACACCGTAAAATAGGAGAGAGAGATTAAGAAAGAGAGGGAGGAAAGCAGGAAGGGAGGGAGAAAACTGAAGTCATAAATTAAAGTGTAACAAAACAAACAGTTCAAACTATTCCTGTGTGACTCCTCACAAGACATGCTGTGCAATCCTGTAAACACATAGATGACGGCCTGCGAGGAGACCCTGGAGCAGCTGCTCCAACGGCCTACCCTGGCTGGCTGAGTTTGACTCTTGTCGGACCAATAATTTAGATTCACAGCAGGAAGAGCAGTCGTCCAAGAGCAGAGTGTAATAAACACAGGCACTATGAATAACAGCATCTAGGAAAGCAATTATTTTCATCACAGAACAATTAATTTTCTATTATCAGTGAGAACAGAGGAAAAACTTGCATGAAAAACTCCAAATAGTGGATGCCTCAGCTGTCATTTATTTTTAATTCTAGAATATTCTGGGAGTTTTCAACTTTGGTAGTGAAGTCTAGATTTGGCTAATAAGACCAAATTCAGTTTTTGCAATTGGAGGCCTTACTTGAGAAGAGGAGAAACAGAGAGGTAACCAAGGAAGCCAGCTGAAGCCTGGCCTAACAGCAGTGCAGGCTGGGAACTAGGTTACAGTCGTCCTAACTCTTCTTTTTAATTGCTTGGGAAGGACACTGTTACCATGCTGAGATTTGGAACTGACAATGTAGAGTCCTCTGAGTTGCTTAACTTTCCAAATATCCACTGCCAATTGACTCCCAAATGCAGTGAACGACATGAAAAATTGGCATACAGGTGAAACTATAAACCAGTACCACTTCTTAATAGAAAAAGTGGCCCATACATTACAGCTGAAAACCAGAACAGCATAAACATTCCAATGTGGAAGGATGGCCAAGTAGAGAGGGGTGTGTCAGTGCAAGTGTGAGGAAAGGGCCCTATGAGGCAAGGACAAGCCAAAAAAAGGGAAAAAAAACACCAGAATTTAAAATCTTGTGCCCATATATGAAAACTATATTTGTATAGGGGCAGCTGGGTGGCTCAGTTGGTTAGAGCGTATGCTCTTAACAACAAGGTTGCTGGTTCGACTCCCACATGGGATGGTGGGCTATGCCCCCCCGTGCACACACACACAACTACATTTGAAAATGTTGACTGGACTTGGAGCTGAGCTGCGTTCTCCACAACTGAGATTGAAGGACAACAACTTGACTTGGAGCTGATGGGTCCTGGGAAAAACACTCTGTTCCCCAATAAAGTTTTAAAAAAAACAACAACAAATATATTTGCATAAACTATGGGGAAGGGGCTAAGTTTTATTATTGTAATAGTGCTTGGGGTGTTAGATGGCTTTTCACTAGTCATTTTATGTTGCTTTTGTTGAGATTGTTTCTGGTTGGATTTCAGAAGTGAGATGACTAAAACAATGATTTAACAATGCAAACACATCACAGGTACTCGCAAGCTTTGCCCCCACCTGTGTCCATCTCATCCACGTTGCTGAGGAAGTCCTCTGGAGTCGTCGGAACACTGTAGCACCCTAACCCCAGGCCGCTGTCAGTGCTCTGTTCCCGTGAGTGATACGGCCCTCTGGAGAGCAAACGATGAAGAAACATCAGTGTGACCCCACTAAAGAAATTTCAAAACTAAAATACAGAGTAGTTCTGTCACTCTGCCCAATTTTCCAGGTAATGGAGACAGACTTTGCACTTCCTTTTAATTTTGAAACATATATCCCAATGTCAATGAAATTAATAAATTGTAAGGCAAGTAAAACTAGCCATTGATAGTAAATTGAGATTGATTTCCTTTTCATCTCAAAATAACAATTTGAGCAGTGTTCTACATATTGAGTGTGATATCATTCATGTAAATTTTTAAAAACAGAAAACAATGTTGAATATTGTTTACGGATACACACATTAACAGGTAATAAGACACATAAAAATATGTGCAATGAACATATACCAATTTATGAATAGTGGCTACCACTAGGAAGGGAAGAAAGGAAAGAAACAGATTTCAGTGGTGGTGGGGATGAATTTAAATATTAATTGTAATGCTATTTTTTTAAAAATAAGATCTGTAAAAATAAGGCAAATCTGGGTTTTGGGTACATGGGTAAATCTTACACTACTCTCTATACTTTTCTGAACACTTGAAATACTTCTAAATCGACAATTTGAAAACTCCTTTCTGTCATTGCTTTAGCTACTATTTGTTTTCATCTCCCTCTTTCTCCCTATTTTTAATAACTTTCATAATTGTATTTATTTGTTTGCCAGAAACTCTGTAAGGGCAGAAAGGGCATAGAAAATAGAATACTGCCCTTTACTTGGGTTTAAAAGGCTACAGTTAAGGTTGACTACTTCTACTCATGAAGATAGTCCTGATTAAATTATCTTTTCCATAAAATGTTTCCTATTTTAAAACATCTTCTCTTAGTTTTAGTTAATTCTATTGTGAAATAATTTTAGAATCACATACAAGATGCAAAAGGAGTAGAGAGTTCCTATGTATCCTTCTCCCTCTTAGCCAATCACATCTTACATAACCAATGATCAAAACCAGGACACTGACACTGTATGATACTATTAACTAAACTATAGACCTTATTAACATTTTACCATGAACATCATCTCTTAATTGTTATGTTCTCTATTTGCCACATGTCATGCTTTTATTCCCCAATGGCTACATAAAACCCCAAGTTTCTTCCAAATAATTCCTATACAATACCATTCCATTGAAATTGTTAAGTTTATCCCCATTTACAAATCATGGACTAGGGCTTCACTCCATGTCATATCACCAATTTTTGAATTTGAGATTAAAAAATGTAGATGACTGCCTGTTTTTATTTCTTCTGTCTCCTCTGTTTTTATTTCTTCTGTCACCTCTCTCTATTTGCTCCCTCTAGCCTAAATCTAACCTCCAAGCGCCCTACTTTTTTCCAATATAAACAAAGACCCATTATATTCTAGACCACAAAATAAAGAAAGCAAAAATCAGTGGCCCCAAAATGTTAACTTACCCATTCAGGAAAGGATCTGAGGTATTATTAGTGATGGATCTCATGTCAGGGGTCATGGTAGGTGGATTGACAGCAGCCTGAACCGTGGCCAGAGTCTCAGCTTCCATGGGGAGCTGTCTACAGAGAGCAGCTTCCTGCAGAAATGAGTCAGAGGGAGAGGCAAGAGTTATTCCCTCATCGAAGGATCAGAATAAAGTAGACTTCACAAGAAAACTTTTCACCAAATACAAAGCACTCTAATAAGTAAAAATCATCAGGAAATCATTAGTGTTCTTTCTCTGAAGAAAGTCTTACAGGCATAAGTCATTTTCTCACGTACACAAAGTTAATGAGAGGCTCAGCCAATACTTGCCCTCAGGGCATTTACGAAGCAACTCTTCCACCCATGCAATTGTTTAAATACCCAAAACTTATAAAGGTTTCCCAAGACACTTTCTCAGAAACAAGGCTATTTTTATCCCAGGAGCTCAGACCAATTCTAAGTCAATGAAAGCAAATGGACAACTCTGGACTAGCACGTACATTTTGTCTTTGCCACTTACTGACCAGTAAAGCTGTGGGATTACAGAGGTCCGGCTCTGCACTGAATCACACCTGGCAGTTTTATGTCAATAGCCAGAAGAGAAAAACAATCAGTTAAAAAGTTTGTTAGTCAATCAGTTTTTCTCTTTGACTAAATATTTTGCTGATGTGACGAAAATGGCTGAAGGTTGGGGAACCATGCAGATCTGATCCAAGTCTCACTGACGATTAACTGTTTGCGAGTATCTGGATTTCATTAGCAAAAATTAGAATGCTAGCATTATTTTTTTAAGCTAGCATGATTTTGCCAAGGAGAGTCAATCCAAAGGTTACGGATTTGACTGCAATTACTTTCTCTAGGTATAACCTCCACAGAGTCTCTCCCATTTTGACAAACAAGACCAGACATCAGATTTCTTTCAAATTTGCTGCTGTTTCCAGAGAAGAATACTTCTCTGTTTATACTTGCATCCAAAACCAAAGTTAGGCCCTTCCCACATTTATGCCTATTAATTAGTTGCCTACTTCCCAGGCTGAAGTCATTGGTCTGACCATCCCTCAAACCCCAAAACCAGGCTACCATGGCAAATGGAATATTTAGGCCATCTAAGTTACAGTATCTATGTTAGATCTGTTCCGGCCCTAACATGCTATGAATTTACAGAATAACTGCTGTCTAGACAAGTCCAGTGAAGTCATCAGTTGTAAAGACTTTCGGTTACTAGAGTTCATTGTACTGTTACTAGGAGTTACGGTAGCATGACTCTTATAAACTGTGAGAGACCTGATTAATAAGCAACTGCATTGTTAACTTATACTGAAATAAGTCCCCTGGTAAGAAAGGGTTCATGGTTCACTTCTGCTCATCCAAATTGCAAATGATCAGAATACTTAACTAACATACATGTTATTCAGTTAATCCATAAAAAGCAAACTAAAAATACAGATTAAGAAAAAGGATAATTTTAGTCCATAATCCAAATCTTGGAAGTACCTTCTGACTAAATCTAGAAAAACTGAATTATTTTCTGATAGTTGTTTTTACATGGCAGGCAGTATGCATTAGACATCTTATTCTCCAGCCGTAGCTTACCTGATGGCCTCATACAGAAGACCAGGGGCTAAACCTGGTGTGAGGAGCCTAGAGCCCACCAGCCCCTCAAGCACACTCATACACTTGAACCAGTTTGAATGATATTATGATATCACCAAGTTAATGGTCTAATTTCTAGTTCTTTATAAACTGTAAATGCAAAGACCCTTTGGGTAATAATCTTCATTATCCAAAAAATCACCTTTAACTAGAATATTCCATTCTCCAAACATGAATAAATTTGGGGTTTACTCCTAAACTGGTACCCTTTAAACATACAAGTTGAAGAGATAGCTGCATTTCTTTTTATTTGACAAAATCTTATCACCATACGTCTTAAGAATATTGGTTGAATTTGCAATTTCTAGGTGGTCTGAATTTAAATGTAAGAATCATTTCTGGTATTTCAGGGAATAATAAAATACATATTATATACATAATGCATATGAATTGTCATCTGTAATGACTTTAATATGAAAATAGAATGTTTAAATTATAAGAACAAATAGATATAAAAATACAGTTCTAAACTTTCCTCTTCCTTTAAATTACTCCTGGCATATTTCAAATAAATACAATACAGATTTTTAAAAGAATGCTTCCATGTGGCTAAGTATATAATATAAATAAAATTCAAAAGTTCTATGTTTAATAATCAAAGCTGAAGGAATCTACACTATATTTGGGGAAACATTTCACTGTGCCATTTCACATCTGTTTCCTCGACTTTAAATTAAGGATAACCAACGTTCCATTCTTCAGCATCAATGCTATTGCTCTACTTTGAAGACTTGACTCTAATGTCATCATAAGTGCAATGCTACGTTCTGTCTCTAGGGGGCTCACAGTCTCATTTTCCACCTTTAAATGATTAACAAAGGAGAGAATACAGAAAGACTGAATAACCTTGAAATATAAATTAGGCTAGTCTGAGAAAGTTATTACAGGCGACAACACTTTCTCCAAGATTGATCCAAGATTATTGTTGGGTCACAAGTCATTCCACTCCGCAGCCAATGGGCGGTTTACAGCAGTTGGCCCCCTGCTGCTGTAAACCTACCTACATGGCGGCCCACAAAACCCTGTGTCAGTCCTGGCCACTTCTCTCCTCCTGTCTCTGACACGCTCCCCTCACTCACCCCCTTCCCACTTCCCACATCTGCACCAACTGCTCCCTCTGCTTGTAACATGCTCCCCACATCTTCCCAAGTTCACTCCTTCACTTAATGTCTGTTTCCTACAAATGCCATCTCTTTAAAGAGCACGTTAAATTGTCTTCATAGCAACCTATGTATTTGTTGTCTGTCTTTCCCACTGAAATGTAAGCTCCATGAGGGAAAGGATCTTATTTGTCATGTTCAGGCCTATGTCCCCCGCTGCCTATAGCAGCGAGGCACATAGTAGGTGCTGGATAAATATTTGTTCAATGAATAAATGAAAATATTACTGGAATTCAAATGGAAATATTTTAAATTGTGATTAGTAATAATAAAAAAATAAACTAGGAATAGTTCAATTCTCATTTTCAACCATAAATATGAATGAGATAGCAGCATATACTATAATCCCAACTAGCCAGGCACAAACTCCATCCTCATGTAAGGATCCCACTGAATTCCTGCCTGCTCCTAACACAGAGGATGAACAGGAGGGCAGAGCGGTCAGGAGCAGGGATTCCGCGGCCAGACGTTTGGATCTGAACCATGGCCCTGCCATCTCCCAGCCACGTATCAACCTCTGTGCTCCTCATGTATAAAGTGAGGATAATAACAGCTTCTACCCAATAGGGCTGATGTGATGATAAAGTGAGGTGAAACATATAAGGTGCTTAGAACAGTGCCTGGCACATGAGATCACTTCACAAATGTTTATTAAGTATCATTACTATTATTATTATTATTATTATTATTATTATTATTATTATTATTATCACATGTTCTGTATTCCAAAAAAAGCAAAAAAAAATAAAATAAACAATCTTAAAACTCACACTATTACATAGAACTAACCCGCTTTGAGTGGTTTGACACTTCTTCCTGGTCAACTTTGACCTTGCAAACCAAAGTGTGAAATTCATCATGATGAGTCAGCAAGGCTAAGAAACATTTCTTTTTTAATAAGGAGAGGTTCGTAAATCTTCTTATATAACATAAAATTAGTTTTTAATAAAAATAAAGAATAGTGAGGGCCGGCCGAGGGGCGAGATGGTTAAGAACTGGCTTGGGATGCCAGAGGGCCCCGGTTCGGATCCCACATATGAGGGCCAGTGACACCGCCGCCCTCTACAGCTAGACGCTGAACAACAGCTCAACCTGGAGCTGGGCTGCCTTGAGTCGCAGGCGACGGCGTAGGCTGCAGCCCCTGTGGCAGTGGGTTGCCATGAGCTACCGTGTGTAGCCAGCAGCCAGCGTGAGGGGCCAGCAGCCGCAGTGAGCGGCCGTCCAGAAGCCGGCGACTGATCTGCCTCACCCGGGAAGAGCGCAATGATGGTGCCAACTTGGGCCAGTGAAGCAACGTCCTCCACAACTAGATTGAAGAACAAAACGACAGCAACTTGTCTGTTCCCCTTCCCCCAATTTCCCAATAAAAAAAAAAAATCTTAAAAAAAATAAAGAATAGTGAGAAGTTTCATTTAACTTAATTATATTTTATAATATATATTCTATATTTAGAATTTTGTAAAGTCTAGCCTCTTCTTTGAAAGAAACTATTTTCCTATTTCAGCTCATGAATTCAAGGAGGAAAAAAAGGAGCACAAAATCCAAGGTTTAGAAATAAAAGAACAAACCTCATTAACACATCCCTAACTAAACCGGGAGAGAATTAAAACACACACACACACACACACACACACACACACACACACACACACACAGACAAAACTAAATTTGGTGTAAAACTGAACCCCAGACTCACCATGATTTTGGCTGCCACTTGACACCCACTGCCCTTATACGGGCAGAAATGAAAGACAAACCACCTGAATTTAGTTTGACCAAGAAGCAGTCAAGACTGTTGAAACTAAAACAGTTGAAGCAAAGACAGAAGATGAGGGCACTGGATTAAATGAATTGACGGGGAAATGGAGACAGTTGGCCAAGCCTGGTCTAGGATATGACTCAGAAAGTTGACAGTGCAGCTGCCCAACCCCCGTACTCAGTCCCCAGCTCCCTCTAGTTGAGGCAGGACAACAAATGGTAAGCTGGAGGCCCATCCAAGCCCGCTGGTCTGTCTCTCACCTCCCACTTCTACTCTAGTTCAATGGGTCTATTCACAGATCCCTTCCCAGTGTCCTCTCTACCCCCACCCACCCTGTCCTCCCAAACAAGTCTTCAGTGTCCTAGACGCCTTAGTACTTTGGGTCCCTCTTCATCTAGCCAGATCTCATCCACCATCGTTGTCAGGATGCCTTGCCTGACCATCATAATCACAGCAAAACACTAGTTTCCCCCTTTCCCAGCCCTGAACTCCTAAATAAACACATCCAGCTGGGGTTTGAAACCCCACATCTCCCAAAGCACTCCTCATCTGGCACCCAAGCAGCTCTTCCTATTAACTTCAAGCTTTCTCTAATGCCATCACCACCTATCCCAGCTCAAAATCGAAGTCAACTGACTTCTTCAGACCCCTCAACAACTCCTTCATTCATTTATTCCTTCGTTTTATTTTTTTGAAAATACTGTGGAGACTACCAGGTGCCAGATACTGGTCTCAGCAGCCGGGATCCAGCAATGGCCAATACAGACAGTGCCCTATCTCATGAAGAACTCTAGAGGGGTAGACAGACTGTAACAAATAACGATGAACAAGGGTCAAGCCTGTGGGTTCCATCTCCCCGATAGTCCCATGCTCCAAACCTGCTCTCCATCTCAACAGACCTGCTTACCTGCAGTCAACCTCCATCCAGGCCATCCAGGCCTCTGCTCTACAGTTCACTGAGGTCTTTACAAAGAGTGACCAGAGGAGGAAATCAGGATGGGAGGGGTCAGGGTGAAATGTCCTATGAAGCAGCAGGGGGCTGTTTAACCAGAAGAGAGACCTGAAGGGCACACCTTGGCTCTTAAAACTATTAACAGACTATCACACAGAAGAAGGAAAATCCCTTCTTCCCAGGTTGGAGGTCAGTATGATGAAGACCATTCTAGTCAGTGGTCCACTCAGGGGTGGAGCTGACTCTACGCAGTTCTCTGGGGTACTGGCCACTGGAATTCCCAGGCAGGTGTTAAAGGTTAAATGCTATTACACATACATGTCCAGCACTTGGCACAGGAACAAAAGTGTCCTTGGAATCAGAAAGATAAAGAGTTCAAATCCCAGCTCAGCTACCCCCTAGCTATAATATCTTGGACTAAATTCTTTGTCTTTCTTGATAGTGTGTTCATCTGATTCATTTTGCTGGGCTGTTATAAAGATGAAAAAGTATATTTACAAAGAACCTGGCACAAGGAGGCAGTCAACAGAATGAACTACCAATAGTGGTAAACGTTTTGGGAGGTGGAGATACTAGCTAATATTTGCGTATTGCTTACTATGTGTGAAGCGCTGTTCTAAGCACTGTAACATACTATTTCATTTCATCTTCATGACAGTCCAACTGTTTCCAAGTTACAGATGAGGAAACTGAGGCATTGAGAAATTAAGCAACTTTCCCAAGATCTGGCTCCAGAGTCTGTTCTCACAGCCACCACACAGACAGTATGGCAGAGACAGGAAAGCCGAGAGTTGAGGTTGGCAGGCTTCACATTTTGGGCCCTTTCCCCTACAGGCTGTGCTATTTCATTTCTCTGGGCCTGTTTTCCCAGCTCTGAAATGGAAATACCAACCCCCTTCCTTTAGACAGTTCTGAGGAGGATTTAATGAAACTGACCTGTTTAACTCTCCTGAATACATTTAACTGCCCTGAATTGGGAAAGAGATTGAAGGGCACGTATTCTATAATCCTTTTCAAAGTATATGGGTGGAGCTAGTATCCTGGGAATTTACAGCACATCAAGCAAAGTTATAAGTTCAGGTTTTAAAGGCCAGCTTCAGAAAGATCTGGAAAGCTGCCCATGGTAACCCCACCCCTCCTCTCTTCCACCACAACTTATTTTTTTTCTCTAGATCCAAGCTGGGGGTCGAAAGATTGCTGCAAAATGAGAGCTTGAGAATCTTTTTTGGGGTTTGTGGCAAAGCGTGTGGTCATCCATCTAGCTCCCTGAAATGAATAATTATATGTGGATTAAAAAACACACTTTCGTAGCAGCTGGGGAAAAGGGTGGCATGTAAAATAGCTGGAGGGGCAAGGGATATGAAAATGCTGATTTATAAGTTGAAGGCGTCCCTGGAAGCAAACCTCAAAGCTCCTTTCCTTCCAGCTCCCCACTGGCCTGCAGTGTGCTCATGGAATAAATCAACAGAGGAGGTGAGAAAGTAAACAGCAGTCGAAAGCATCCTGCAGCCCGGTCAGTCTTTGGCAGAGGGGGCCCGCCTCTTCTAGCCAGCTCCTGCCCTCACTGGAATGTACTTCAAAGGGAAACGAATGACAATAACCTCTTTTGAGGGTGCCCTGCTAGATACAAGTGTGTGTGGCCAGGGATTCTCCAAAAATGGAAGATTGAATTGTTTTAATTACAAAGGGTGGGGTGAGAAGTAAATGAAAAAAATAACATAAAGACAATATTTTGAAATCCTAACACTAAAATAGTTATTCTGGTGCAGAGAAGCTGCTCTCTCTCTGCCAAAACCTTGAGGGACTTCAGAGACAGAAAGCTGAATTATTTACCTCCTTTATAGAAAAAAAAAAATTCCTGATGTCAATTTCTTTTAAACTCTGTGCCAAAGGATTCTAGAAATTCATTGTCACATTTCCTGGAGCCTCCCTTTTTGAAATACTTCATCACACATGCTCAGCTGTCATGCCAGACTGTCGCTAGGAAAGAACGGTCGGAACTCGAACACTTTGGGGAAGACATTGGTTGAGTCTGTAATTATTATCCACAGCCTGTTTGCTGCTCTTTTAATTCAGGATGTGTATAACAGTGCTGTGTTATTCCATAATCTCTGCTGTCCCTGAGAATCACATTAAGAAAAATATAATTTAGATAGTATATTATAGCCACAGCATAACTTCCATGACACTCTTCACTGAAAAAAAAAGAGGTGAATGGATTTTCAAATGGAATATTTATTTCTTCATACCTTGGTGCTCTTACTAAGATCAGAAATATGCTGCTTTTCCTTCGTGCAAACTTGGTGAACCGCCATTTTTTAAATGTGTTCAGTTTATAACATTTTCAAAGGGGTCCTCTTAATAAGACTTGAACTGACATTATTCCTCTACAACATGAGAACACCAGGATATTTTAGAAAACGATTATTTCTGGGACTTGCAGGCAAATAAAACATTTGACAGAAGCTAGAATGTAAGGCCTATGAGGGTAGGGACAGTCTGTCTGTTCACTGCTCTGCATTTGGTGTCTGGAGCATGTGTTGAACAATGAATGAATGAACTTAAAAAGCCAGGCAGCTCTAGAGGGATTTATATATTGGTTCACCATGATCTCTCATGTTGCAGTCAACCCTGAAACCTAATTCTCTGAAATACTTTTCTAAAAGTTAAATTATAGCTTCTGTTCTGAAGAAAAAACTTTATGTAATAGCCACCATTTATGTTTCAGGATCTGCTAGGACATGACACTTTTAACCTCTGTAAACAGCTATTCTTCACATGACAAAAAACAGACCTCAAAATCTTCCCCCAGACCAGAGCTGCTCACAGCTGGGTGTGTCCCTCCCCAGAGCACTTGGTCAGGAATGGCTGTGAGAGGCCAGCCAGCTGGCCAGCAGGACCTGGTAGTGGCTTTCAACCCCAAAAGAAATCTGTGAGACCTGCCAAAAAAATCCTGCAGCCGAAGCCCAAACCCTCTGTCCTGGTCCCGGTTGGCCTGGCAACCAGAGGTCAGGCTTAGTCAGCATTTTTGTTTGACAAACTTCGTTCTCCTGGCCACTGAGCCCCAATTAAGGAAAGGGTGGGGGTAGAAACAGTGCTGAATGTGCTTGGGAACAATTAACAGTTTCTCAACAACGCAGACCCTGAGAAGGGACAACAGGGCTTGAAGGCTTCTCCACGTAGGCGTCTTCCAGGCCCTAAGCGCTAAAAGGAAGTCCTCCAGGTTAAAATCTCAGAGGCAGAGGCCCTCCCAGCTTCATATTTAAATGAATAATACACACGAAAAGAAACCCTCTCCTCAGATAAAGCCATGAGCCTGTTTTCATGTCAAGGAATTGTTCTTTCAGATATGTAAACAGGGACTGAGAAGCCTGTTTCTCAATTTCTTAACAGTTACTAAAATTTTCCACTTCATTGGGTAAAGTTGCAAACATGCCCTTTATGATATTGAGCAAATACTCTCCTCTGTTGACTGCTAAGCTGGAACAGCAGAATATTCTACAGTCATTGTGGGTATGTGTGGCTTGTGGTATTTTAACATTTCTGTCTAGCCGTGTTGTAGAACGGATTCCAGGCAGCTTAGGACAGATCCAACCAGTCACAGCACAACTGCCATAATACAGAATAAGTAAATGACTTCCCAATAGATTAAGAAGAGATAACAAAACAGTAGTATGACATGCTACTAATTTTGTTTTAAAACACGAAGTATATACACAAATACAAAGACTGAAAAGAAATCATCATCTTCATAGCTGGTAAGAAGATGAGTGACTATAAGGTTCTTCCTTATTTTTTGAGTATTTTAAATATTTTCTATAATGAATGTGTTTTGTCTTTGTTATTTTTATTTATACACAGTCCTGACAAATACATACAGTAATGAGACAGCCACTGAAACCAAGATATGAAACTCTGCCATTACCGCCCCCCCCCCAATTCCCTAGTGCTGCCCCTTTTTAGTCAGACACTCCTCCCTCATCCCAACCCTGGCAACCCCTCACCTGTCCTCTGTCCCTATAGTTTTGCCTTTTCCAGAATGTCATATAAATGGAATCATACAGTATGTAGCTTTTTGGGGTCTGACTTCTTTCACTTAGCAAAATGTTTTCTTTTATCACAATCGGGGGGGGGGGAAAGAAAGAAACCTAAATTATATTTTTAAAAGCTAAAAACCTGTGGCTCAGTTGGTTAACAGCTCGCTCAAGAGTGCAAGCTCTGAGCAACAGGGTCACCGGTTCGGTTCCCGAGCTGAGATGCCGCTGAGCTGCCAACAGGTGGCAGAATGGCTCAGCTAAAAAAAGAAAAAGAAAAAAAAAAGGCTAAAAACCTTATTTTTCTACTTAAAAATAATAACTCCACAAACTGAATTCTAACTTCTTTCTTAAAAATATGAAGATACCAGGTAGTACAGCTTCAATTGAGATTGCTTTCTTTTCTAGGCTTGCCATTTCTCTGATGAACCCGAAGCTGCCTCACAGCCTTTCGGGAAACTTAGCAAAAATAAAACTCTCATTATCATGAACAACGGAGAAGGTATTTCATGAAATCTCACTCTCCACAATGTCTGTGACAGACGCCTGCTGAAAGCAGGGGAAGATCCTCTTTCTTAATAAGGCAGTGCACTACAGACTTGGCTGGGATCCCACTCGCACTCGTGGCACCCCTCCACAGGAGCACCTGCCACGTTCTGAGATAATTCATCAATTATCAGATACAAGTAGTTCAACTGTTTCTACGAAAGCCAACGCTAAACGGTAGGGACCATTTTTCATGAAAGTCTCCTGCTTCAGAAGATGCCTAACTGGGGGAGATACCAAACCTCACTGGTCCTTTGATCCTAATTCTGTAGCTTCAGACAACTTGTTGGCCTAAAGGGCCACTGGAGGGGGGAGGAAGAGAAGGGAGGAGGAAGAGGAGGAGGAGGAGGAGGACAAGGACAAGGACAAGGAGAAGAAGCAGCATCTTATGCTCACTTTCACAGATTTCTGTGCCCGTCTGTATCTGGTCCCCACTCCAGTAATAAAAGTCAAAGATGGCAGCTACCTGGACCTCATGAAGTCGGGAATGGTTTGAATTCAACTGTCTGGCCAACAATTTGGATTAGATTTAATCATTTTTGTCTCCTTTGTTAAAATATAAGTTATCTGAGGGCAGCCATGCCCCACTATCTTTTTATTATTTTCCATCCCACTACATAAATATTGGGTGAATAAAGAAATGAGGAGATAAAGAAAGGAGTGAAAAACATTCTTCTATCATGAAATAATGGAGGTTCACTTTAGACCTGTAATCAGACTTTCCTCACATTCATTTTGTTAATATCCTGACATGATTTCAGTGACAATGAGTTAACACCGAGTCCTTGGCACCGTGAGGTGTACTTCAGAGTGTGTAACGAGGACCGATGAGTGGCTTTCGCCACAGCACGGTATCATCCAGTTGAGAGAGAGAGAGGATTAGCGGCATGGAAGAAGGAAGAAAGAGGAGAAATGAACGATATCTGTAGCACATAATTTATAAGGAGCGTTCACATTTATCATATACTTAAGAATGATAAAAATACAGAGTAGTGATGATTTCCCAAGAATTAGGGGATAAATTCATCGACTTA
>NW_017732286.1:256157-257093 GCF_001890085.2 Hipposideros armiger | reverse complement strand
AAAAGCAGTGACTAGACTTGGAGCTGAGCTGCGCCCTCCACAACTAAGATTGAAGGACAACAACATGACTTGGAGCTGATGGGTCCTGGAAAAACACAATGTTCCCATCCCCAATTCCCCAATAAAATCTTAAAAAAATAAAGAAATCTCTTTAGACCTTTCTTCTATATTCCATAATAAAAATAACATGATATCAACCATCCATTTCATCTGCTTATCCTCCTAACTACACACACACACACACACACACACACACACACAGAGTCAAAGCTGAACTATGTGAACTGCTGTGAACAAATTTAAACAGCTTTTCTTCCCACTGTGCTACACAGTGGAATTACATACTATGAGGCAGCAAAATGCACCCAATTCCACAGCCTCTAGGGATCAGCATTTAGGGAAACTGGTTGGCATTTCTGTAATATGAACCATCAATACAACATTCTAGTTCAAAGGCACCTATAGTTGGAACAGAGGAAACAATTTGGGGCACTTTTCCCCACCCCTTTTCAGAAATACTTTCTGTGGGAAAGAAGGAGGTGGGGCAAGAGAAAGACACACAAAACGAGGCGGCAACTGAGAGCGCCTTTCCTCCCTGCAGAATGGTCATGGCTTTGTACAAGGGAAAAAAATCATGAAACCTCATTTAAATATAGAACTAAGAGGAAACTTACGAATGCAACTATGATATTGTTTAATTTACTCTATGTTATCAAATAGAAAATTATTCCAAATGGAATAATTATCCAAAGACAGAAAACAGTAGTACAATAGTTTCCTGCTGAGAAACATGATGCTGTTTATCTATTGTAAAAACAGTATAAACAGCTGTTACCCTGAAATAACCACAAGAGTTCAGACATAAATCCTCAGGGTAAAAGGCACAACTGTAGTTATATTGTAAAGTTGTACCCCTCAACTTTAGAGGATAGTTCA